>NC_137609.1:22147314-22148348 GCF_963280865.1 Gymnoscopelus braueri | reverse complement strand
GTGCCCTGCAGCTCCATCTGTCCGTTCCACGCACTGCTTCACGTCTCTCACAGAGAGCAGCTTAAATGATGAGTCACTTTGGAGCTCCATGCAAGCTTCCTCCTATAACCACTCACACATGAAGGAAGATATATACATGTACGGAACACAGTCTGTTCCCAGGAATCCAAAGAGTGTGTGCACATGCTGGGCACACACTATCTAACACATATCTATCGATATCGAATAACATTGTTATACTGTATGAGACTAGATATCGTCTGGGAGTTTGGATATTGTTATATCGTGATATGGCATAAGTGTCTTTTCCTGGTTTTAATCATTTAAGCCGTATTTTATGCTTTCAGAAATCGCCAAAAAACCTTCGAAAATAGCAAAAATAGCTGATCGACAAGCTCTTGTGATGCGTTGTGAGATTGTAGTTTTGCAATTTGAACTATTTTTGGAAAATCTTTGAATTTCTTTTTAACGGAAATGCATATTATTGTCACAAAATGATATTATTGCCGTAATATCGATATTGGAAGTATTTGGTGAACATTTTGTGATATTTGATTTTGTCCATATCGCCGTGCGTGCGTGCGTGCATGTACACAACTCATCTGCATTTCAGAAGAGTATTCTTTTTCACTTTGGAGCCCCTCCCTCACCTCAATGGAGCTCCTTTGCTGACACTGCTGACTGAGCCAGCTCTCTATAATTCATATCATTGGTGTCGTTTCTAATGTAAACCATTAGAGATTTAACAATATGGAAATCATAATAAAAAAGGGAGCCAGATGCAGAAAGCTCCCCCCCCCCTCAAATATTCTTTCAATAAGTCTGGGCCAAGTCCAGTCAAATAAAACATGAAAAGAATGCACTCCAGGGTATTGAAACCAGAGGTCATAAAGCTCTTATTATTTTATAGAAGGCTTGGGTTTTCTGCCCCCCGTACCCCCCCCCCCCCCCCCCCCCCCCACACCCTCCCTCCCTCGCTCCCTCACTCCTCAAGCTGCTCTCTCTATCCCACCGACTGAAATCCAGAGTTTTTT
>NC_137609.1:21984814-22142314 GCF_963280865.1 Gymnoscopelus braueri | reverse complement strand
ATGTATTTGAGTAAAAGTACAAAAGTATTGGTATCAAAATGTACTTAAAGTACCAAAACTAAAAGTACTAACATGTTTGAAAATAGCAGATCTACAAGCTCACAACGCGTCGCGCTGCGACGCGTTGTGAGCTTGTAGATCGGCTATTTTCAAATAGACTAGGTATAAAATAGGGCTAAAGTGGTTAATGTATGTTTCATAATATCATAATTTGTATCTAAAAAGTAACTAGTAACTAAAGCTTTCAAAGAATTGTAGTGGAGTAAAAGTACAATATTTCCCTCTGAGATGTAGTGGAGTAGAAGTAAAAGTATTGGAAATTGGAAATACTCAAGTAAAGTACAAATACCTCAACATTTTACTTAAGTACAGTGCTTAAGTAAATGTACTTAGTTACTTTCCACCACTGTACCTTCACTTATCTAAATGGCAATTTTTTTCATTTTTTTTACTATTCACAATGTTTAGGCCCAGGTCTTCATCTGATGTGAATTTGTAATAAATTAATAAGAAATAAGAAATAATAATAATAAAAACATGTCATGGTGTGAATCTTGTTCATACTGTTTATATGTTTATGTGAAGACAGCACCTCTGGCTGCTTGACTCCAACAGCTAGGTTGCACTCTCTCGAATATGATTTCATTCCATTGTTGCTTTAGACACCTGACATATTTCTTTTCATTAGAAAAAGGCCTTTGAAGTCTGGAATGTGACATTACAGATACCCATACTTCTGTGGGGTTATTCATACTCACTCAGCAGTAGCTAATGGTCCCCCATGAGCACAGCAATAAGTTAATTTCTGAGGTCACCAGCTGTGCCTCATGAAACAATAACATACAGTGCCCTGTTAATGGTTAGGCCTACTGTACCAATTATACGCAGCAGTGTCACACTCTCACAGACACACCTTTTTCTGGCTTACCATTATCCAGCAGTCCCTCTCTGCTTGTGTTTCTACGGTACACGTTGATAAGTAACAGGCACTATAAGGAAATAACATTCTACGTTTGTCATGGTTTTTACATCCTTGTTTCAGGTTGTTTTATGCATAAGGCTGGGCATTAATGTACTATGATCACGTATCATTGACTGACAGCTCTGACTTGTCTGCATGCCTGAGTTGTTTTTATCTTTCCAGCGCGATCATTATTTGTTCCGTTTCCTCCGTGTTGGAACACTGGGCGTGACGAAGCGTAGGCGACTGTGCTCGTGGAAGGATTGTTCATATTGTCTGCCCTTGCCTGCATGTCATGCTTGATCTCTGTTTTTCTTTTTTCAATTTTTTTTACTTTGCTCATTATAAAAGTATTTCCATTTGATTAAGTTTTCCTTTTTTTCCCTCCCCCCCATCCTTTGTGGCGCTGGGACATTTGCATACCTCTATTCTCAGGGAGAGAAGAGGGAAAAAAGTAATGACAGCAATTCCTTTCGTTTTTCTCTCTCCCTCACTAGCTGTGTGAGGGCCTCGTTTAGTGGCACCTGTGAAAGCGACAGGCGTGCGGATGAGAAGTGAAAGAGAGCAGTTGATTAAATCATCATCAAGTCGCGGGCGCAGAAAGTCAATTCTGCTCGCCGTCTACAGTGATATCCTTTTATCTTAAAGTAATGAGCTATGGCACTTTTGCATCGGGTAATACGATGAGTTCCATTAGCATGTTCCATTTGCTTCACAAGCAAGGGCAAGTCATTCCAGCCGGCTTCTATCTTGGCAATCAAAGCAATTGGCTGCACAGCCAGGGACGAGGCAGAGAAATAGAGAGAGAGAGAAAAGAGCGAAAGAACGACTGCTAGTGTTTTTTTGTGGATCACAACACAGTGGGGGGAAAATGTCTGCCATTATTTGAACTCCTTCCCCTGCTTGCATTCTTGTGTGTGGTTTGCACAGTCAGAGAAGCGGCTAATGAGTTCTTGGTCACATTACTCTTGTCACAGTCTGAAGGGCCTAAATGCGTGGAAGCAGTCGAGACGGCTAATGCAGCTCATCTGATGGCGTCCTCTGCAGCATTTTGTTCCACGTAGGAGGCCGTGGAACAAGAGAGAGTGATACATGGTCCGACAGGTGTTATCTATTCACACGCACTGCGATGAATGTACACGCATGTATGACATTGTGCAGCGTTTTCCACCATGCACCCTCTGCCACATGTAATCAGCCTTCACATTTCTTCTATTATCCATATTTATCTGTACAGCTGACAGTCTCTATATGGCTGCTGGCTTATGTGCACTGTATTAAAATCCGGGGGAATAAGGGATGAAGGCAGGCAGGGAGAAGAGAGAGAGAGAGGGGAAATATACAGAGCTGGGGAGAGTGTCTGAGGGAGTGTTTGCCCAGTGCATTTATTGCCTCTGCATAATTTATGAGCTGCTGGAGCTGACCATCATGGCAGTGTGCCTGCCGGCGGCCCCTGGGGCTGTGTGGGACAGGCCTGTAAATTGGATGCCGTGCTCCTGCTGAGCTCACAGGGGCCCTCTTTAACCGGGCAGCCCAAGGAATAGAGCAGCAGCCATGAGGCCCGGCCCCGGCCCGGCTACATTTTGAGCTCTGCAGGGCCCCCGGATCAGCAAAAAAAAGAAAGAAAAAAAGAAAATCAAACGAGAGAGAGTGAGGGGGGGGGGGGGGGGGGGGGCGGGAATAAGACAGGGGCCTTCTGTGGCCTGGCTCCCTGGGGCTGTCAATCACTTCACACTGGCAGAGAACTCAGCCCCCCCCCCCACTTTAATCGACACCCCATCCTGCACACGACCCACCCCCCCCCCTTCCCCCTCCCCCCCCACACACACACACACACATGTACACACACACACACACACATGCACAGACCCCCACACCAGCCCCCCCTACCCATATTACCCCCCAATGCCTTCTTCATTTCCGACTCCAATGCTTCTCGGTGCCTCAGCCATATGCACGACTTCGAGGGCTGCCGGTCACCCAGCATCACACTAATTAGTTGATAAAGAATTAAGTGGACCTTGAAATTGAAATTGGAGGAGGAAAAAATGAAATCCAACCACTTTTTCCCCCCCTCCATCAAAGAGTTCCTTTGCTTTTTTTAAATATTTTTTTACCACGTCTCCATCCAGAGTATCAACCATTAAGTAAGGAAATTGGGAACACGCATGATGGAAACATAATTCGAGTGGCAGTTGGGGGTTTTGAGATTCTAGTCCATGAATTGTTGCAATTTTAAATATTAATGGAGTTGGGGGGTGGAGAGGGGACTGCTTATGTGCGATTTGTTCTCCTGTTTGCTTTTATCCAATGTTTGCGTCAGATAATAACACTGAGGCACTGAATATGAAGGCACTCTGATCTGCGTTCATCTCACCTTTAACGAGCTGATAAGGCTTGTCATTTCAAAAGGAATTAGATCATGACTTGTATAATGAACCGCATTCTAATCAAATCTGAAGATCCACAGTTATATACATTAACCCTAACGTATGTGTAAACGCACACACACAAATGCTTACGGAGATGTTATAAGGGTATTCATCCTACTTGACTATGAAGCACATTTTTGTGCATTTAATTGGGATTTATAAGGTTCTATTGTTTGGGTTCTGTCATAGTGGAAGGGAAATTCTAAGAAATCCACATCAATGCCTAAAATTTGAATAACAATCTTGTTTGCATAAGTTTGCACCGACTATGCTCCATTTGGGTTGCCAATTTGGGTTGCCAATTAAAAAAAAAGAAAAATGTCAACATTTGATATCTTTTCCAGACATCACCTTGAATAGTTCTCAGGAGTGCTGATATGCTTTCAGGACAAATTACAAATTTAGTTTTTCGTGCTAACCAAGTCGAGACCAGGCTCCGTCAGTAAAAACTTTTTATTTTGCTCACAACACACCGCGGTGCGTTGTGAGCTTGTAGATTGCCTATTTTTGGCGAATGTTCCCCCCCAGAATATGGATGCTAGGCCTAATAATGATGTGCGTGCTAACATTCTCTTACCTACTTTATAAGCAGGTGCAGCGGCGCGTCTTGTACGAGCTAGCAAAGCATTGGCTAACGTTAGTCTCGCGCTGACAAGACACATCTCCACATTAACTTTTACCTATAGCAGTTTGGACGGCTTAAAAACTTTCCAGCATAATGTCAACATTGGCCTTTTGACATGTTGAATGGTGTGATAATATTACCGCTGCTAACGATTATGTGACTGTGACTTGACTTGTGAATTGACTTGTAACCTACAGTTACAACAGAGACAGCTTGTCGACACCACATCTCACTTCCTCTGCTTGCTCAGCTGTCACTCATCATTATGCACTGGGGCACACCCCCATTTCTGGATACATCTCCAAAATGATTTTTAGCTTCTTTTAACCCATTAAGACCTGAGGCCGATTCTACAAATGTCTTCTAAATCCTAACAGTCTTTTTTTTTTTAAACCTATGTTGCTACATCAGTGGTTCTCAAACCTTTTCATGTCAAGGACCACCCAAAATTATATGTATTTGGCCAAATATATTTTCCAAAAATAGCAGATCTACAAGCTTGTATATCTGCTATTTTTGAATAGCCAAAGAAATCTAAAAATGACACACAGATGCGTTCCCGGTCTTAATGGGTTAAAAGTTAGAGTAAAAGTTAAAATACATTTTAAAGTTCTTGGTATGATTTTCCACTAAAAGGAATGAGCTTCAGAATGTTGGTTGTACTTTTAGGACTTGATGCAATATCAATTAGGGTATAGGGTGGACTTTTCCGTGAGGATATACAGTGTGGAATGTACAGTATATATGCTTCACTTATAGATGGCATTCCACACTCCAGTCCTTGCAGTTTTCAACTAAAATAGAAATCATCGCCCTCCTTCCTGTACTATAACTATGAATAACTATGAATCTTCCTTCTCTCTTGCAGTGTGACAGTGAGAGTGACCAAGAAGACAAGGTAAAAACTTCATTTCATTTGAATTCCTACTACTTACTGTACTGTATCTTGCACTGGAGGAGGCGCCACAAAATGTGGATCATATCCACATGATATATTTTTTATCAGTGTGCTCGATAAGAATCAAATATTAGACTTTGTGAATATAATTAGACCTGATAACTATGAGAAAGCCTTAATTAGCTCTGCACATTTAATGATAGATGAATTAATGATGGGCGAAGTCTAAATCAAACTGTTATGGATTTCCAGGGTTGAGATTCCATTTAAGTGCGTGTTCTGTGGCTTTAAGGGCTGGGAGGAGTATTTTGCTTTCACTGCTGTTTCTATGTAAATCTTTATATAAAACATAAATGTAAAAACCCTTCGTCTGAATTCAAGCCAGGCATACCAACCTACCATTTAATATATACACTGTGCTTTTGGATATGTACTGTACAGTATAATGTACCAGCCACAAACTCATATAGTAGATGCCTCTGAACCTGTTGACACTGGGAAAAGCTTCAAGTAATGTAAGTTTATCTACATTGGAAGCAAGTCAGAATATAATACTCATCATATATTTGGTAAGTTATTCTAATAATCCAATATCAGCCCTCAATCAAGTATATTTTTACCAGCTTGCAAGCTTGTCTAAGAAGAGACTGACCTACTAGTCATCCATATGTGTTAGACATATTCGCGACATGTTTTCAATCATTGGCTGTCCTTTAAGCCAATGGGGATACTTACCCATACTCTGAACGGGCGGTCTCGTCCTCCCAAGCTATGGTACTAGACACGCCTCTCGCCTCTATGCCTACTATACACGCCTGCCGTCGGTTCAAATCGCCGTGACACAGAGTAATACAGTATATAGGACAAAATTTAAGTAAAGTACTTGAGTAAATGTACTTAGTTACTTTACACCTCTGCATACGAGCTGCGTAGCCTAGCAGTGTTGCCAGATTCTGCGAGAGAAATAAGCAACAGGTCTAAGCCAATGGGGAGCCACTAGCAGTGTTGCCAGATTCTGCGAGACAAATCAGGAACCAGGTCTATGAAAACAAGTTGCGCATACACGGCAAGCACACACACACACACACACACACACACACACACACACACACACACACACACACACACACACACACACACACACACACACACACACACACACACACACACACACACACACAGAGAGAAAAAAGAAAGCAAGCTGGTATACACGACTTCATGTCTTGTTTGACTCGATGTTTATGCAATGCACTATTCCTTTGTCCTACTGTATTTGTAAGTCTACGCGTTGTCTTTTTTAGGCGCTCACAATCTGGGAGCGGCCATTATACCCAACGACTTCTAAGTAGAGATCCAAGATCCAGCCTAATGATTTAGTAATGCCATTTGCTTGTGGTGTTTAGACTGTGCAGCAAATTGAGTCATTACTCAGCGTTGTCGATTTAAATTGCTCCTGTCTCGGTGGCAATTCCTTTTGTTTCAGGGAGAGAGGGAGAAGAGAGAGCACGGTAAGCTGTAATCCCCCCAGCGACCGTATTAATTCGCCGCGGCTCACGTTACGCTGCTGATGAACAGCACTGACTACACCTTCCTGTCACTGATTAATTGTGTGTTAAAGTAACAGAGGAGTGAATTAGTAAATAGGGGACCCTTATGACAGGGGCTGGCTCCCACGTTTTTCCTCTGTGTTAGGGAGTAATTGGAGCTCCCACTTAACAACTGTTACTACCCCCCCACACACACACCCACACTCCCACCCGTCCCCGGTTCCAGTCACCTCTGCCACTATCAGTCCCTGCCAGGCGCTGCTATGCCCCGCCACGCAAACGCCATTTGCATTCTGCTGGATGATGCGTTCTACTTTACACAACGCCGCGGCGGCGGAGAGAGCAGAGGCGTTTTAACGGGTCAAATGGATTCAGACGCGGACAAACGTAGGCTTATTTAGTTTCCCTTCAAAAGCAAGGAAATGGAAAAAGTGCTCCCGGGAGAAATCACGTTCTGCCTGGTTGTAGAAAAAGCCCTTTGCCTGCTTCGACTAGGAGCTGCCGGGCTCCTGATAAGAGACAGCCGCCCGTTCGCATATCTCGCCGCATGCGTGTGTGAGAGTGTGTGTGCGCGCACGTGTATATCTTGTGCAAAACACACAATGCTGTCGGAGTGGTCCGTTCATTACACAGTGACCTGTAGGACGGGGCGTCTCTATCATGACATGTTAACCCTTTAAGACCGGAAACGCATCTGTGTAATTTTTTTTTAGATTTCTTTGGGCTAAAATAGCAGATCTACAAGCTCATAGCGCGGCACCGAGTGCCGCGCTATGAGCTTGTAGATCTGCTATTTTTGAAAAATCGTGAACATGTTGTGCAAATCTTTGAATATATATATATTCTTTTAAAACATGTGTAACTCAAATCTTTGCTTCCTGGGATTCCACAAATGTCTTCTAAATCCTAACAGTTTTTTGAAAAGAAATGATGTTGCTATATCAGTGGTTCTAAAACTTTTTCATGTCAAGGACCCCCCGAAATGATATGTATTTGGCCACGGACCCCCCCATCTAAAAATGTGTTGTTCCAGGGACCCTCAGAAGCAAAGATTTGAGTTAAAAATGTTCGCTTTAAAAAATATATATTCAAAGATTTGGGGGGGAAAATACGATTTTTCAAAAAATAGCAGATCTACAAGCTCATAGCGCGGCACCGATTGCCACGCTATGAGCTTGTATATCTGCTATTTTTGAATAGCTTTCTGGGTCTTAATGGGTTAATGGTGTGCCGGGTGACAGGGAGGAGGCTGACCCGCTACAGACACCTTATCGTGTTAGTATTATTAGCTCTATCTCTGCTGTCATTAGTATCTCTGCCCGGGCTTCATCGTCGAGATGCTCTCCTACCGCCCGTCTCTCTCTGATGGAAACAAGCAGCCCTATCATCACATACAGCTCATACATGCATACTAGTGACAAGGTGATTTCTCCTATTAAACATAGTAAGGTATTGGTTAACAAATGGATTATATTAATAATCTGTGTGTAGTCTGTGTGCATGGCCTTCTTGGGGCCGGACTTGGGGGACCAAAAGGGGACTTGATTCAGCTGGCACTGGTATTCGCATACCTGGTTCTTATAGGTGCTATTCTTCACAGTACTACAGTTTTGTGTTCACTATTTTAATGGTCTAGGGCTGCATGAGCGATCACTATTATTTCAAACTTTTGCCTCGATTGTACAACAAAGTATAAAAGTATAATATGTGACACAGTCATATTATACCAGGTTGCTTATTTCTCTCACTAAGCATGGCAACGTTTTTTAGATCCCATGTGGTTGCTTATTTCTCTCACTAAACCTGGCAACGTTTTTAGATCCCATATTCTGAGAGAACATTGAGCTACAGCGCCACTTACCATAGAGTTACATACAGTGGCCGAACACAGTATTGGGGGGTCGTCTTTAGATCCCATATTCTGAGAGGACATTGAGCCCTCATTGGCTAAAGGACCAGCTAATGAGGAAAAAGTGCCGCCAAAGTCACGACTAGCGAGTGTAGATGTAGACCAGGTTTTGCAACCTGGTAAAAAAATGTTTTCGTGTCAATTCATTGAGTTAAAATAATACATATTTGTCAAAAAAACATCTCGATCGAGCTTCTCGATCATTCAATTAAGTTGGTTATTGGTTGTAAATATCGGGTTTCGATATATTTTCGGATCATATTGCCCAGCCCTGGTTCTAATCCATTTTCATTATTCTGCATGTCAGCTCGCCTATTTTGTAATCCTGCACCAATGGGGGCATCTTGGATGTGAAATCCAGGTACCATGTGGTAGAAGGGCTACTCAACTTAAGATGGCTCAGGGGCCACTCAGCAAAATACCAAAAGTCCAAGGGGCCGCAAGCTAAAAATGACGGTCCTATTTTGGATTTTTCGATTTTGTAACTACGCATTGTTATTGTTATAAGAAAATGTACATCATATTCTTTTCACTGTACCTGCTTATTTTGTGTGTATGTCCAGTGGCATCAGTTCAGCAAAAGCTAAGGTATGGCAAGGTTAGGGTTGCCAACTCCCAGAGATTGAAATAAGGGACACCTACCCTGGGCGCGCGGCAATGCCGCTCGGCCGGAAAAAAATGGGGGTCAAACCCCCCAAAAAACCCGAAATGCATAGAAAACTATGCATTATACCTGTAACAATTGATGTTTGTTTTTGAAAAAAAAAGTTAGCAACCCATATTTAAACGGAAATGTATATTTTTATCCTGTGCTTTTTTTTTTGGTTTGACCATGAGGGGCCGCCAAGACGCTGCGTTGGGGCCGCATGCGGCCCGCGGGCCGCGTAGCGCTGTAGGTAGATGAATGGCATCACAATGCAAGCGAGAAATAGAAAAAAAACAGCCAAGGAGCCAGAAATGTCCTCTCAAAGGTTTTGCTGGACGTGATGAGGTCCAGCTCTGTTCGCTAGCCCGTCAAGTAGTTTGGCCCCGGTTCCACTCGTTGAAAGGCAGACAGTCAGCAGTGTTGCCAGATCTGCTTATTATAAAATAGCAGATCTACAAGTGAGCTTGTAGATCGGCTATTTTCAAATAGCTGATGCATATGTTTGAAGTGCTCATGTGGCCCATAGTCGCTTCTTTTGGGCTTGTTTTCCTAGACCGGTTGCTTGTTTCTCTCACAGAATCTGGCAACACTGACAGTCAAGCAAATGATGTTCTTTGCACTCATACTCTCTCCCCTCCCTTTTCCCCCTACATGGAGGATCCAGATGAGGATCAGGTGGTTCTTTTTATTGGGTCTAGCAGGTAGGACTGGTCTGTTCATTCGGAGCAGCTTGAGTCCAATTATGGATGCGGCTGTATTACTGGCAGGGAAGCACTGACAGGAGAGAGAGAGGGTTCCATAGCCCTACAGTGCCTTTGATGTGTGTCCGCCAAAAGCCCCAATAACATTCCCCTGTTTCACGCTGTAGTTAACGCCAACAGGTTCTCCAACATCTGAGACCGTTTAGCCCGTTAAGGCCGGGAACGCATCTGTGTCATTTTTTAGATTTCTTTGGCTATTGAAAAAATAGCAGACATACAAGCTCATAGCGCGGCACCGAGTGCCGCGCTATGAGCTTGTATGTCTGCTATTTTTTGGGGGGGAAAAGAAATCGTGAAAATGTGTGCAAATCTTTGAATATATATCCATTTTAACTACAATCTTTGCTTCTAGGGGGTCCCTGGAACAGCATATTTTGAGCTGGGGAGGGGTCCGCGGAGAAATACATACCATTTTGGAGGTCCTTGACAAGAAATAAGTTTGAGAACCACTGATATTATAGCAACATAAGTGTTTTTTTGTTTTTTTTAACTGTTAGGATTTAGAATTGTAGAAGCAAAGATTTGAGTTACAAATGTTCGCTGCAAAAAAATGTATATTTTAAGATTTCCAAAAATGTCACGATTTTTCAAAAATAGCTAATCCTACAAGTTCATAGTGCGGCACAAGCTACAGTATGAGCTTGTATATCTGCTATTTTTGAATATAGCCAAAGACATCTTAAAATGACACATTAGATACGTTCCCGGTCTTATTGGGTTAAAGGGGATGATGAGGGTAAAGTGAATGTGAAATGGCTGCAGGGTTTTTTTAGCGCCAGCGTGCACATGTTTATGTATGGGCCAGTAATGTCTTTCAACTATTCATAAAAAAAAAAAAACTTTTTAGTCCCGGGAGGAAAATGAGATTGTGCATATACAGTACCGTGCTCTTTTTCTTTGTTTTGTAACCTTCAATATGCCACTATGCCTCTATGGCTTATCTTTTGCATTAAAATATCAATGCCATGAAAGTAATCTTTTAGATTAGAGCATTTTGAATGGATAAGTTAATACTTCCGTTCTGTGTCTCGTCATTGTGTGCAGTCTTTGTAACCCAGCCTTTCTGTGCAGGCTTGCTAATGCTTAACCCTTTAAGACCGGAAACGCGTCTGTGTCATTTTAAGATTTCCTCGGCTATTCAAAAAAAATAGCAGATCTACAAGCTCATAGCACGGCACCGAGTGCCGCGCTATGAGCTTGTAGATCTGCTATTTTTTTTTTATCGTTTTTTTTGCAAATCTTTGAATATAGATGTTTTAAAGCGAACATTTTCAACTCCGATCTGTGCTTCTGGGGGTCCCTGGAACAATATATTTTGAGATGGGGGGGTCCGCAGCCAAATACATCCTTTTGGGGGTCCTTGACATGGAAAATTGGAGCTCCACTGATATAGCAACATAGGTTTTTTCAAAAAACTGTTAGGATTTAGAAGACATTTGTAGAATCCTCAGAAGCAAAATTGTTGAGTTACAAATGTTCGCTTTAAAACATACATATATATTCAAAGATTTGCAAAAAAAAAATCACGATTTTTCAAAAAAATTGCAGATCTACAATGAGCTTGTATATCTGCTATTTTTAAATAGCCAAAGAAATTGACAGAGATGTGTTCCCGCATAGAATGGGTTAAGTGATTCTTTCCCAGTAAGTGGCACCTTGAAGCCACTAGTCAAATCTTTTTATAAGAATATCGGCTGGCACTCAAGTGCTCCGTCAAGATTTTACTGCTCACCGATAGGACTACTTAGGCCATTTGTGAAGACAATGGCTCCTCGCTAAGTTGTAAAGGAGTTTTATCATTCCACAACTCGTTTATTTCCCCTTGCATTCCTCCCTTGCTCCCTGAGCCTTTTTTTATGTAGCCCACACCTTCCACTAAGTGTTATTTATTCTCTCTCTATCAGCGGCCACAAGCTGTAAATGCCATTTTGAAAATGCTTTGTGTTTTTTTTATTAATGGCTGTTGCAAAGGAAGTGCTTGTAATTTGCTGCGCTGGGCTCTTATTGGAGACGAGGGATCTAAGTGGGTGCTTTAGAGCAGCCAAGAGAACCTGTTTGTCCTTGACATAAAATAAAGATCTGAACCGGTAATATATTTGCTGTTTCTCTTCCTTTTATTGTTTCGCTGTGTTTGCCCTCAGGCAATTACAGCAAGAAGAAGAAGGGAGCAGCCGTGTTTCTCAATCACTTGGCAGCACTGTACATAAAACCATTTTATATCCACCCCCACCCACACGCACACAACCCCCCCCCCCCACCAACCTCCTCCTCCTTTTCCGCCGCAGTGGGAAGGATGAGTAATAAAAAGGCGAGAGCAACTTGTCAGCGTTAAAAGATTATGTGTTTTGCCCCCTCCAAAGGAAGAGAGTGGTGTTTACAGGCGTGAGTGGGTGCTCGCTAGGCCGAGGCTGAGGCTGATTGCACCAGAGTACCCTGTCAGCCCGTGATTTGTCATGTACTTTATCATCCCTGTCACTCCACCCGCAGCCGTTGTCATAGGTAACATAGGAACCACACCCCCCCCTCTGTGCTTTGTACCCGGGCCGGTGTAGGAAATTTGTATTTACTTTGGGGGGGAATGTAATTTGTTCCTCATGGATAATATGACCCTTAGCGGAGCCGGATCATGGGTTAGTTGAAGTGATATTTTCCGGTAATGGTAGTCGTACATCACGGCTGTCAGGCCGGGTTAGGAGGCGAGCACATTACAGCTCCATTTTAGCACTGCAGGCATCTGGGATTATTTTCCATAACCAAGTATGACATGACCGCTCTGCGGAGTGCATTAAATTTTTACTAGCGTCCCCCCCCCCTCCCTCTGGCAACTCCTGTCTCCCCCCCCCAGTCTGGGTCTCGGGGCTGCCATAGTGATGGATACCCCCTGAGTCCCAGTAGCCCTGGCCAAGGTTAGCCCCGTGTCACAGACCTACACTGCTCCCCTCCATCCCGCAGCCAGCAAATCCCCGCTCCCTTCTGAGGAGCGTACACACACACACACACACACACACACACACACACACACACACACACACACACACACACACACATACACATACACATACACACATACTGTACACATGCACGCACGCACATGCAAACACACGCGCACACACACACACACACACACACACACACACACACACACACACACACACACACACACACACACACACGGTGACCACAGCAGTACCTTGTCCGCCCACTCCACTTTGCTCACCTCCACTGCTGCTGCACCACACACACACACACACACACACACACACACACACACACACACACACACACACACAATGGCACAGAAAGAAAAGAAGGAAAGACAAACTGTCTTTCATTCCCATTCCAGCAAGAAGCCATGAAATGACTAGTTGTGGATGTAAGAACAACATGTATACAAACAATTGATGTGGTTTGATGTTTGTCCCTTTTTAAAGGAGTAGTTCACCCAAAATAATTCTTATTGTCTATCAAGTACACACCCCATGAAGCCTTGAATTCATGGAGATGTTTTTGTTTTCGTTGCATTCCTGAGCCAATAATTTGATGACCGGCGGAAAGATGTCTGTCTCTGGTAGGAGACTCAGCAAGTCTCCTATACCGGAGACTCTGTCGGTCATCAAATTATTGGCTCAGGAATGCAACAAAAACAAAAACATCTCCATGAATTCAAGGCTTCATGGGGTGTCTAACTGAAGTGAGTGAACTACTCCTTTAAAGGGACTACACCATGAATTTTTACTTTTCCTTATTTTTTGTGTGTTTTTGGTCTCCCCTACCTCTCTTCTATCACAAAATATACCCCAGTTTGAACACTCAGGCTTTCACAGCATATCTGTGAAAACAACGTTTTATTTAAATTGGTCTCAAAACAGGCCAAACTGATTTGCCCCCGTACGTGACGTCACAAGCGATACTACCCTCCCGTTTTTCAGTTCCAACACAACATACTTTTTCCACACAGGACCAGGAGATAACATGCATACAAACTGGCTCAATAGCGCCCCGTGCCAAACAGGACAATGTGGTATTGCAGGTGAAAGTGCTTTATAAGCCAGAGAGAAGTTAATTGGAATGAGTATATCTGAGGCTTGATTTAGGCTCAAACCTTTTGAAAAACGTTTGAGGGACATAAACAATATGATATTAAATATTAAATATTTTTTTTAAACGCATGGTGTAGATCCTTTAAGCAAGTTTCACCCACGAATCACAGAATTGCAAAGAATGTACTTCAATAATACCTCCTCAGCCTTCCTTCCTTCGCTCATGTTCATGAATAGAAATCATCCACAGACAAGGTAGCATGCTATAAAAACAGCAGTGAAGGCAAACAGTGCAGTCAGTGCTCTGGAGGAGCTTTTCCTTTTTTTTTGTGTGTGTTTCCCCTCTCCTCGGCAGCAGCAAGGTCAGCAGCGTAAATGCCACCTCTTGCCATTGACAAATGGTCCCCCCCCCCCCTCCTCCCCCGTCTGGTAATCAGTGGGGTCTCAGAGGTGGGCGAGCAGGCGGAGCTCATTAGGGTGAAGCCACAGATGAGAAATTAATGTGGAGATCCCGGGGCCTAGCAGCAGAGAAGTGCACTGATGGGGGGCCCTGGGTGGGGTCGGGGGAGGGGGGTGGATGGATGGACCCTGTCTGATGGATGACCAGGTCAGCACAGGCAACAGCACTCCCCAGACAGGCTCCAAACAGCCTCTTCTACCCCACCACCCCCTGTAACCTCCCTCCCTTCCTATCTCTCCGCCTGCCTGCCTGCCGTATACCTCCCCTCCTCTCATCCACACAGCAGCAGCACTGGTGGAAAGTAACTAAGTACATTTACTCAAGTACTGTACTCAAGTATTATTGTGAGGTACTAATACTTATATGATACTTAGTATTACATTTTTTTGATACTTTGTACTCCACTACATCACAGAAATATTGTAATTTTTTAGCTCACAACGCATCGCATCCCAACGCGTTGTGAGGTTGTAGATCTGCTATTTTCAAATCATTTTGAAACATTTGAGGACATTTACTTTGGCACTTTAAGTATTGTATTTTGATCCCAATACTTTTGTACTTTTACTCAAGTAAAACTTTGAATACAAGCCTAGAATAGAGTATGTCTATATTGTGCTATTGCTACTTTTAAGTAAAAAAAATCGGAGTACTTCCACCGCTACACAGCCGTATACAGCGATGGTTCCCAAACGTTTTAGCTCGAGATCCAAAAGATCCTTGGGACCCAAACTAGTGAAAATAGGCGATCTACAAGCTCACAACACGATGTTGTGAGCTTGTAGATCGCCTATTTTCACTACTTTTTTTTACTATATATCTTTTATTTTATTCATGGGAATTCTTCTATTATTTATGGAACTTCAACTGTTTGTCAATCTTTGCAAAAAAATGTAATGTAATTTCCATGTTGGAAACGAAAAAAGAAAAGGGGATATTTAGTCGCTACCCATAAAAATGGGTCCACGACCCAGTGTTTGGGAAACACTGGTATGCAGTAATGACACAGCTGAGCGGCGACAGTGCTATATACGCCACGCGAGAGAGAAGGTCAGAGGAGAGACATTTCACCCCTGACTGACACACTGGTAATTAAATGGAAGCAGCCTAATTGACACCAATTGTGCGTCCTCTTTTCTTCTCCCGAAATGAGACGGTGACACGAGGTGAAAACGTCAGGCTGTCATTGCGTTTTCATAGGTTATTTATATTGCCTCTCTGTGATATTGCCATGCCAACAGAAAACGTGTTACAAATTCAATAATCTTTCTCCCCCTGCTCCTGTGTAACACATACAGTATGGAGGTGGCTGCATGGTGTGCTGCTATGCTGCGTGCTAAAAATAAGCTTTGCACGTGTTACTGCCCTGTATTTAGATTGGTCAGTCTTATATTACATGATATTGTTGGTGAAATTACTATTTTAGATATCCTCACCAGTGGTGTAAAGTAACTAAGTACATTTACTCAAGTACTGTACAGTACTTAAGTGCAATTTTGAGGTCGTTTTACTTTAACGGTGTAGTTCCAATTTTCAGTACTTTTACTTCTACTCCACTACATCTCAGATGCAAATATTGTACTTTTACTCCACTACAATTATTTGAAAACTTTAGTTACTAGTTACTTTTGATTATTATTACAAAACATAACCACTTCAGCCCTATATGCATTTCAGCCATTTGAAAATAGCCGATCTATAAGCTCACAATGCGTCTCGATGCGACGCATTGTGAGCTTGTAGATCTGCTATTTTCAAAAGATTTGTATATTAACTCTTTGACTGCCAGAGTATTTTCATAAAGTACTCCCCCAGTGCCAGCAATTTTCGTGTTTTTTTATTTTTTTATTTTGAATTTTTCTCATGAAAATAATTTAAGGACACATAATATAAAGACCCAGCACAAATCCGCCAGCAGAGAGCAGCACATGACAGCGTGATCATGTCGTTGGGTCTCTCTCACCCTTCTTCATAGATTAGACAAGGAAAAACATGAAAACGGATGTGACGTCACCCAGATTGTTTTGATCAGCGAAAATTACGTTGTGATGCACGACGGCGATGACTGATCGTCACCCAGACCATAGATTATAGAAGAGAAGCTGTCCGTTTGTCCGTTATACCGTGTGAAAACCCGTTTATTTACCTATTTTGGACGAAAATGACTGGGGAAAAAAATCAAAAACCGGAAACGGAATCCAGGCCATGAAACCGGATGCAGATGTCCGTGAAGTAAGTGGAACTTGAGAATAACATTGAATATTAAGCAGCATAGCGCAATCAGAGATTAAACAATGAACGCGCGTCCAGCGCGTCGAGCGCGTCGACGGCCAACTGGACAAAGTAGCACTTGACGCGTTATCGCGTCGTCCGCAGTCAAAGAGTTAATTTAAAAACTTGTGAAATGGGACATTCTGCATAATGAGTACTTTCTACTTTTGGTACTTTAAGTACATTTTGATACCAGTACTTTTGTACTTTTACTCAAGTACATTTTTAATTCCGGACTTTTACTTGAAATGGAGTATTTCTACATTGCAGTATTGATACTTTTACTTAAGTCCAAAATTGTAGTACTTTTTCCACCACTGATTATCACTGAGTGTTGCATATTGAACCCATTTATTTCCCTGTATAATTTTTCCCCCCTCAACATAATAACTACTTGACATTTTTTAGCTATAGCTACCTAAGCTAACGAAACCAGGAAACGGATCGGAAGTTGTGATATGGAACATTGTTATCGCTGAAACCCGTCTGTAAAGCCAGCGTTAGTGTGTGGGTGGTGCACTCAGTCCCATTATAGTGATTGTTATGGACCTGGAGCTGCTGTCTACTGTGGTTGTGCTGGCTGAGTGTCAGCAGCCTGCCTCTGGGGCTCTGACCCCTTCCTCGCCGGTCTCCTCTCCACTCACTGTGACCCATTTTACAATAGCGAGCCTTGTCCCCCGTGGTCCTCCACCCCCCCCCCCCCAGCCCGAGGTCCCTGTCATTGTCCCAGCAGGTCAATCCTCATTCTGTCACAGTGCATATCCCCCTCGCTAACGCTCAACACTTCAGATATGGACAATGATTAACATGCCAGAATTCTTGCCGTACGTGCCGTCCGGCTGGCTCCCACAAGCATTTTATTATTGGACTGTTTTTCTTTTTTTTCCATAATAATTATTGGTAGCTGTGAGCACCAACCTCAGACCTTTCAAAACTACAAGGGAAAAACTGCTGTTTATATGGGCTCATTATTAAGTTGGCTCATAAGAAATTTGCTAAAACCTATGTTGTTTACTCTCCTCTTTGTGTTTGCTATAATTGCTGGAGGCCAATTTCTGAAGTTGTTATACTGTAGTTGCAAAAACGTTGAAGCTCTTGATTGAAGGTATTGCTGATTTACCAAGTTGCAAACAAGCCTAATCCTTAAGCCAAGTGAAACGGTTTCTCTTGCGTTTATTTATTTATTTACCGCGTTCAAGTGGCACTAGTATTACCCGTTTGACAAACTCAATTACTCTTTTGACAACCCTTCAACCCTGAGATTTGTCATCAAAACCTCATGACTGTAATAGATTTGACTTCTGCCTTTGCGACAGGATATTATACAAGCCCGCTGTGTTTTTCTCTTGCCTCTAGAGTGCTCAACCTCACCATTCATTTGTAGCCAACAATAAAAGGTAATAATGCAGACGTTTGAATAGTACAAGGTTGCCAAGTCCTTGAAATTGAAAGACGGGAGGAGAAAAAAAGCCCAGGCTGCAGTGAATCATGTTTCGAAGGCAATGATTCAATTCCCAACGCAAGCTGAGAACACAAGCGGTGGAAAATAATTCAATCAGCGAACGAAAGCCATAAATGCACCGTTTGAATGAGATGTTCACTCCCGTGGAAAGAAAAAGCCATTTCCATCTTTTCCTCCTGACCTGGAGAAGAAAAATGTCCCAGACAAATTGTGTACATATTTCATAGACGTTATGAGATTGGCCACATGCAGAGAGGCTTTTTGCTATGGAAACAAATCCCAAGCCAGACTAATATTCTGTACAATATGTGCACTGGATAAGTATATAATCAGGCAGAGCTTTTTCCACTGCTTAAAATGTGCAGACGCAGCCAAAGCCAATGGTAAGAACCCCTTGATGAATATGATATGACTGACAACTCTTCTTGGTAACATGCATGAAGCACCGCATTGGTTTTGTCCAGTTTTGTCAAACACTCTGACATACTGTTGAACTCAAGAGTGTAAAAATTGTCACCTCTACATAGCATTATACTGTACACTACCAAGTGCAGTTCATGTCAACGTAAATGACAGTATTTCCTAATAAGAAATAACCCCCTGCCATAGCTATCATTTCCCACACGGTGTCATTTGACAGCTTTAGTGGCAACAGGAACAACTCTGAGGCCAGCCGAATAGAAGCTTCCGTTCTGGGGTAGGGTAGCATGTATGTGCAACCTTCTGGGTCACGTTGGGTCCGGTGGATCTGTGGCCGATCAAGAGTGAGCAGCGCCCCCGGCTCCTCAGGTGTCTGTCCTCATCTCTATTTATGAGGCGCTGTTGCCAGTTACCAGTCTTAAATAATGCATGCAGTCAGACCTTGGGTTCAAACCACTGTCTCTGGAAAGGGCTGCTCGCGAAAGAAGACAGTTGTTGTTATGCAGAAGCCTTTTCCTGTGCCTATCTCCTTCTCGCTCTCTCTCTCTCTCTCTCTCTCTCTCTCTCTCTCTCTCTCTCTCTTCATCCCTCTATCTATCCACCCTCTGCCTGCAGAGAGCGAGTTCTCCGACATGCCAAGGTTAAACTTTCTCACTGCGCTCGGCGGATGTCAGTCAAAAGCCTGGCTCACCAACACATAAGCCCCCCCAGCGTACGGGCCAGTCACTTGCACACAAAACCTCCTGCCCCCCTCATTGGCCTTTTGTCAAGCCAATGATTTCTGCAGGCAGCCTTGCTTCGGAATTGACTGGCTTCTGGCTTTCTCTCCCCCCCTCTCAAGATCAACCTCGGCTCACCTACAGAAAACAGCTTTATCCCTCTTTCTGAAGCAGCCTTTCTTCATAGACTGTGTTGCAGAGGCTGTGTGTGAGAGATGGTGAAGGCAAAGCCAGGTTTGAAACGATCTCTGAAGTATCATGGTATTTAAATGAACGCACTAGTTTGTGGATATTCTGAAGGTGACTCCATTACAGTAGAACTACACCAAACACTCCCTCCTTCTACAGAGCTATTGTGAACATTGTGTTAGTCTCCATTTTTCAATGTCAAGTCTTACAAGCAAGTTATTCAATTTCCATTTAATTTATTTCCCCAACTTCATCATGTGGTTTACAAGGATGTTCACATCTCAGTTGATAAGTCGACTGATCGTGTTACAGTGTTATTGTCCTAGCCGTATTTTCTCAATTATGTGGTAAAAGCAATGTTACAGGTTTTGGTTTACCAAGTAAATAGGCTCAGTGGTGTAAAGTAACTAAGTACATTTACTCAAGTACTGTACTTAAGTACAATTTTGAGGTATTTTTTACTTTAGTGGAGTATTTCCAATTTTCTGTACTTTTACGTCTACTCCGTAATCTCTGAGGCAAATATTGTACTTTTACTCCACTACAACTATTTGAAAACTTTAGTTACTAGTTACTTTGCAGATATAAATGATTACATTATAAAAACATACATTAACCACTTTAGCCCTATTTTGTACCTAGGCTATTTGAAAATAGCAGATCTACAAGCTCACAACGCGTCGCATCGCGACACGTTGTGAGCTTGTAGATCGGCTAATTTCAAACATTTTAGTACTTTTACTTTTGGTACTTTAAGTACATTTTGATACCTATACTTTTGTACTTTTACTCAAGTAAATTTTGAATTCCGCACTTTTACTTGTAACAGAGTACTTCTACATTGCAGTATTGATACTTTTACTTCAGTAAAACATTTGAGTACTTTTTCCACCACTGAATAGGCTAATGTAATGTAATCCACCGACTATTAAATGACTACAGACTTTTGTCAAGAGCAGCCATGTGAGATGCATAGTATATGTGAGGCACAATAGGATATAGCATACAGTTTACAGGGAAATGGCTGCCGAAGAAAGCGATATGCCTAATCCTCTCCTCTGTAAGCCCATGGGAGGGCCATGGCCACCAACGGCAGAAGACGAAACCTACAGTAAATGAGGGGGATCT
The DNA here is from genome assembly GCF_963280865.1 of Gymnoscopelus braueri. Classification (NCBI taxonomy): domain Eukaryota; kingdom Metazoa; phylum Chordata; class Actinopteri; order Myctophiformes; family Myctophidae; genus Gymnoscopelus; species Gymnoscopelus braueri. The sequence goes on along the minus strand of NC_137609.1, from coordinate 22,121,846 downwards.
CACAGCGGGGCCTGTCAGAACGACAACGTTGTCCCTGCACGCGCGGGCGGCGGATACAAGAAGTCTTAACGATGCCAGAGGCCCCTAGGAGTGGCTGCACCTTGTTGCCCCGACACCCACAACACACACATCTTTTTTTTTTTCCCGCAACCACCAGCACAGTGCTTGTTAGAGGCAGCGTAATTAGGTGGCTGTGCGTGTTACGAGTATAGCCCAGGTCACAGAGGCATGTCCAACCCACTGTCCTGATTGCCCCTGGGGGATTTATTGACAAAGCACAAAGAGCACGTTGCATGTTGGGCTGTAATTATGTGTACAAGACACAGACGGCCCAGGGGAAATTAAATGAAATTCCCCAGCTTGATGGGTCCTCTCCACCCCCATGGGGGATCCTCTGCAGCTCTTATTATTAAGCTCAGCTCATTGTCTGCCTTTATGAGGCCACTGTGTTGAGCTAAGGCACCAGCTAAACGCTTTTAAGTGCCTCTCTCTGTGCACAGTGGCGACACATCAATGACTCATGATGGAACATTGCCTGCTGATTGTGATCTGGGTTGAATAGAACATAAGCAATAAAGAACCGAATATATCCTGCTTAATGCCGGCTAATATTGTAAACATGGCGTGTGAAATGGAACACCTGCATGGAGTTTTCGATGCGTAATCAGTTTCCTGGCATCACGGCCAGCCCCGGTCCAGGCACATCTAAACACCTCTGCTCTAATTCCCCTGGCCCAGATACTGGACAGGAATTGATAGTCCCCTGCTCGTGCAAATGAAGTGATAAGGGGTCTCACCCAGATTACACAGGGTCTAAGTGGCGCTGAGGAAGCTTATGGAGATGAATGAATTCATGAGGCTGCCTGACAGTTTCTTAAGAAGCAATGTAATAAGGGATAAATCACACAGCTACCATTTTGCCTCTGAATGATTTCAAATTAAAGCTGAGGGAGATGGCAGACCTCCTGGGAGGTGACTGAACCTCAGCGTGGTGGAGCAGTGGCTGACCCTTATGTATATTTCCCTATCATTAGGACATGCTAATGGTTCATGTAGAATGTGAAAGGAAAAAAAAGCCGCATAAGCAGAAAATCCTCCATTCCTTTTGATTCGTCTCAGCGGGGACGTAAGCTGTCTTTGAATTGCCAGACTACGGAGGCTAGGAACATCCCAGAAGTGTGCCTGCTGATCAGTCTTGCTACCATTAATAATTCACTGTATTACGTTGTATGGCAGGGAGACTTCCGAGGGCTGTTCTTGGAGTCTGGAGTCTGGAGTCTAAAAGCTTCACCTTCATTTTATACGGATAATTATGGAGACATGGATATGAGCTGAGATAGTCCAACGAGAGTGCACAGGGGACTATCACACGGGCACACATGATCAAACCTGCTCACCTCATGCCGGCTGACAGTGAGTCACGTCATGTATTGATACAGTATATGACATCTTACATGGCAGTAGTAAACCAAGCTCACATTTAGAGCAAAATGTCCTCTTTCTCGGTGCACTCAGTAGACCTACGTCGTCCACTGTGTGCATTGTGTGATTACGGTCTATTGATTATTAATATGAAAAGCTCTCCGGGCAAAATGGCAAAGCCTCTGACAAACACGGGTCTTTATTACACTAGGATCGTGCATGAAAATGTCAAGCTACCTCATTGATATGAACCTGCTTCACAACGGCACAGTGCTTTCTGGTCAATTAAGCTCGGGCAGAGGGAGTAGCTCTATCAACCCGTTCCAAGCAGCAGTCCCATGCCCTGCAGCTACGCAGCCAGCTTAGCTAGATAGCTCGAATAGTAAGGCACGCACCCTGAGAATGCAACAAGCAACATTTCAAAAAATAATTGGCAGAAGATGCAGATGTGTGCTGGCTGCCTGCTTCCTCAAGGCCGGGGTGGAAAAATAATCAGATGTGTTTTGAATGGCAAGTGGAGGTGAGTCATGCCGGCAGCACAGCCTTAATGATATTTCTGTTTGGCAACATAACAATACCAGGCAGAAGAAGACAGGCAGAATGTCAGCGCACACGCTAATGTGAGGATGGCATTTGGTCTTAGCCTTTACAACAGAACATCGACTGGTGTTATGTGATTTAGTATCTGTGCAGATACCCATGTCCTGATGTGTATCAGTGCCAGGCACGCTGTTGTTCATCTTCTCCTCACTCCTCCGTCTATCCTCCCTTTTTTCCTAAAACCTCGCCCTCGTCCTGAATAGAAAAAAAGTGCACACACACATAATAATATCACCGCGCATGCGCACCACGCAATTCTAGATAACAAAGCAAAAAAGACGTGTGCCCTTTGGGTGGTGAGATAGCTCATTACCTATGAGCGACCTTCCATCTGCACTCATGGTTGCTCTGGGAGCCATTATGATTATGATGGGAATCTCACAAGCCATTACTGGGAGGCGGCAGAGGGCTCACTGCAGACACACTAATGGACTCATTTGTAATTGGGAGAGAGAGGGAAATGACTACCACGAGCTAGCCGCGGCTTTGTTTGATGGAGTATGGAAGAGTGCAATGCTAGATTTGACAAATGAAATGCAGGGTTGTTGTCTTTGTGAGCCAAACGTGCGCCGTCCTTCTTAACCCCTTAAGACCGGGAACGCATCTGTGTCATTTTAGAATTATTTGGCTATTAAAAAATAGCAGATCTACAAGCTCATAGCGCGGCACCGAGTGCCACGCTACGAGCTTGTAGATCTGCTATTTTTGAAAAATCGTGAAAAAAAATCTTTTTTATTTAAAAAAAAAAAAATGTTAGGATTTCGAAAGCATTTTAAGAATCGGACTCAGGCCTTAATGGGTTAACCCCACGCACGGGGAGTGACTGACCTTGAAGAGGGCGCCCATATTAGCTGGGGAGGTCTGGGATCAGAGCAGGGGTGTGGATGTGCCCTTGAGGGCCATACAACGTGCAGGGGACAGTTGACAGGTACTGATGGTGATGAAATCGACTGGGTGGTGAAGGATGGGGGAGGTTTCACCTCCTAAATCTTAGGATTAAGGTGACACTTGCGGCGTGAGAGAAGCCCCTACAGTAGCGGAGCATTACAGCAGGTCATTCAGTCATCATTAAGGGACAGGAGCAAGTGGAGGTCTCAAAAATATAGGTTAGTGTAACAGCTTTTGTGGGTCTTTTTTTGTGTTGGTTTTGCTTGTTTGTTGACTCAGAGTCTGGGACTAAACATCAAATCTGTATCGATCCACTTGCTTACAGACACCCTGTGGAATATTTTTCACTCCATGTTTTTATTTATTTCCTTTTTTCCCCCCTTGCTGCCAACATCTGGGAAGTAAACAGTTGTGGCTCATTTCAGATTCCTAATTATTTTTAATTGACTAATCTTCCTTGTTTTCTGTTTCCATGTTCCCCACAGCCTTGCTGTGTACTGTGATTGTTGATGTAATCATGGGCCAATCCCAGGATGATTTTGAATAACCCTCATGCATCAGTGTAGTAAAAATGCAATAACATGCCCTATGCGAAACTGTTAAGTTTCGGTACAACAGTAAACAATATAGCCCCCCCCCCTTTTACATTTGTGTACATAGGCACCACTGGAAACTAAATTAGTCCAAATCTGTCTAGTAGCTGCTTAGCAGAAATGGAAATTGAGAAATAATATTTAAAATTTGTGAACACATCATGATTAGTCAAATGCCTTTCCATTCTGACCGATCCTGTTCTCAACCTTCACCTGGACGAATTACAGACTCTCTTTAGCGTTCAAAGATTGTGGAAGACACAGGAGTCTGGCTTGAGAGACCGTACCATTACAGGAGCAAGCATCACCTGTCATAAACACTTATCTTACACACGTGTTGCCCAAGACCTCAACATGCATTATGGCAAGCATGTAGGATTCTGCGTACTGTGGCAGACTTTGTAGTGCATTAGCACAGTGATGTTTGTCCACATTCTGCTTACAAAATCAGTAGGATATTTAAATGCATGTTTATCCAAGGTGGCCCCCCATCATGAACCCATATAGAGAAAAATGGAGAAATATAGAGAACGGGAGAGAGGGATAGCAAGAGAACATGCATGAGGGAGGGAGGGGGCTAATAAGATAGCTCTGACCTGGGTGATTTATAGATTCATTTGTGTGCTTGTTTAGAAACCTGATCTGCATTATTCATGCACACAGAGGAGCAGTGGTGAGGACATTAGCTGGTTAACCTCTGCACAGGTTAGGCCACATTATTTTAATGGCCACGGTGAGGGCAGGCCTCCCTGCACTGTCAGAGAGAGAGAGAGAGAGAGAGAGGGGGAGAGAGGGATGGGATGAAACGAGAGAACACAGCTCATTTAGTCCAACCAAAGAGCTATCGTCAATATACAGAGAACAGGTGTGGCTGGAGCGTTATTATTCAATTAGGTCTGTTAACGGTAAACAATGCACAGCGCTTTAATGCTCACAAGAGGAGGATAATTGGTAACCGAATGCCCAGCGATGTTTGTCTGCCACGCGTTGTATTATTTATTTGTTGCGCGGCAGCTGTCGTGTGCTGATGCGAGTGCGGCATATCGTGTTTTCCGGGCATGTAATTACTATTCATCTCTTTAATGATCGTGCCTCATAGCCATAAAAGCAACCGCACCGGCTCCAACTCTGTAGTTCAGCCGCGTTCATCATCGGCCGCGTGGACTGACATGGCAGTTATTAGTGCCGCATCAATCTCTTTTTATGAAACTGCCACAGGACAAAAAACCTTGAGTGTAGTGCACATCGCATCCATTTAATTCAGATGTTATGTCTGGCTTAATGTCCCGCCTAATAAGTTTTTTAGGCTCAATGTCTTTTATGTAGAATGGAATTTCATTTGTTGTACAAACGCGGAGCAACCGGGTTTGTCTCGCACACGCGCGCACACACACACACACACACACACACACACACACAGACTCTTAAAGGAGAAGAAGATGTGATAATGTTCCCTCCATCTTCCTATTCAGGATGATACACCTCTTTTCTCTTCCTCGGTTCTCTACCCTTTCCTGTTGCCCCCCAACGCCCCCCCCCCCTCCCTTCTTTCTCTCTCTCTCTCTCTCTCTCTCTCTCTCTCTCTCTCTCTCTCTCTCTCTCTCTCTCTCTGGGGAGTGTGCCATCATGCATAAAGAGAGACAGGCAGCAGCATATGTCTGCCGCTCTGTGGATGCGGCTCTGACAGGCCGGGCCTTATCGTCTACGCAGCCCCTTCACTACAAGCGTGATTACGGCTGACAGCTCCGACTGCTGATAAAAGTGGGAACATTAAAGAAAACAGAGGCGCCCGCCTGGGCTCACAGATGCGTTTCCAATGTTTCTTCTCATCACTCCCTATAACCACCACCCCCACCTCACCCACCTCACCCACCTCACCCAACCGGCACCTTCTACTTCCTTGTCTTTACTCCCCCCCCCCCCCCCCCCCCCATGGCAGGGTGTCAGAGCTGTCGAGAGCAGAGGGAAGTGACATCACAGGATTTTTGCCAGGCAGTCTCGAAGGCTCGTCATGTCAGTAGCAGCAGCCTGTCTTGTGTCAGCCCCCCCCCACCCCCCACCCCCACCAAGGCAAGCTGTGATCCAGCTCTCGTCTCCTCCGCACATCCAAGACTTTTTCTCGGGGGCGGGGGGTTGAAGGAGGGCCACGGGTAGAAAAGGAAAAAAATTAGCAGAATGTTTTTCCATCTTGTTAACTGACAGCTTCGTTTGTTAGAGCGCCGTCCCAGAAAGTGGAGTCGGTGGAACGGTTTCAGATTGGCAGAGTAGAGGAAGAATTGGCAAGAGGAAGTGTGTGTGAATTATTGAGTTTGGATTAGGTGTCTGCGCTACCGCTTTCTTTTCTTTTTTTTCCTCCCTTTTTTTTCGCGTAGGCCGCCAGGAATCCTCCGAGGTGTCGTAGAAGAAGAAACATGGAGGAGCGCTTGATTAAAAAAGACGAGGGTGAGATTGTGGGATATCATTTGCTTCAGGTTGCCAGTAATATTAGTGCGTGCGTGCGTGCATAAACGTGCGTGCGTGTGCACAATCATTGAAAGCCTTCATTCGAGGGAATGAGTCACAAGATGCACAGTAAAATCCTCCGTTTTTATTTACCTCTGAGTGGACCCACAGGCATCCCTTATTCCCATCTAGTCCTGCTTTCCTGTCCGCCAGAGTTTGATGCTCCCTCTTGGAATCATGGAAAATCTGCTGCATCTCCTGGGTAAATCTCCGTCTCACAGAGCTGGCCCTGTGTCAACTCATTTGGATGGAGAGAGGGGGACCGCCTCGGCAAAGAATGCGTTTGATTCTCTTTTCATTTATTTGAACTGATCTACTGTGATTAAGAGCTCCGTGTCTCATTATTCTCTTTTGGAGAGAAGCGCGGGGCGCTGCCTTTTGCCAAAATATTTGAATGATTAGGGCCCAGGCACAGGCCGCGCCAGAGCGACGGGAAGCATTCACTCTCCTTATTAGATTCACTTAAATGCTGTTGTAAATCATCGCTGCCAGGGCTGCCAGGCACAGACTTTGGGGCCCAGGCTGTGTTTCTAGAAGCTTCCACTGCCCATGCCAAGGCACAGCGTTAGAGCCACAAGAGCCAGATAAGAAGGCTGTTCTATACTCTATGGTGCTGTTTGTTTTAGCTCTGCCTCTTAACATTGTAAAATTGTTTGTTTGAGCAGTTTTGGATTCCGGGCCCCTGATGAATATGTGATGGATCGTGCAGCTTTGAGACATCGGTGCAGATTCAGAAAGCTCATCCTGTTGAACTGAGGTTGAAACCGGCTGAGAGCAGCTGGGGATGATTTGCTGTGTCCCAAGTTGTTATTTCTTAAGACATGAGTAATAATGACTTCAATGTCAAGGCATGAGAACCCTTATTAATACCAGGAACGCCATGACAGTTGTTTAGCCGATCCCGATCCGACATTGAGGAAACAATGGGAGTGTTTAAGCATGGCACATCATCACCCGTGTGTAACTGTCACCCAGAAAACACAATGAATGCCATTCGCCAAAGAGTTGAGTAGCCTGAATATTTCTTTATTGTTCTGTCAAATTCTAAATTGCAGGGTGAGGAACAAATGCGGGGGTTGGACATGGGTTGCCAAGCATGATCGGAAAAATAGCAGCTTTGGTCTTTCATAAATACCCCAGGACACTCAATCAGGCCATTCATGTTTTGGCCCATTGTCATGGGAGCAAATGCAGAAAATCAGAACACATTGTTCAATGAGTACAGAACGGGGGAGGGGGTGGGGGGCGGGTGTCGGGGGCTTGGAGCCAATGAGCTCCCCTGCTTTACATTTCTCTGCTTGGTGACTCTACGTACCAACATCACTTCAGTCAGTGCCGTTTGTGACAATGCCATCTGTAATAATATGTACTTTTAGGGGGTGGGGCGGGTTGCCCTGTCACATGCCTCTCTTTCATGGTAAAGGTCAGTGGGGGGTTGTGGTAGCAGCCAGGACGCGTAGTTGTGCAGGTTCCTTGGCTGGCCTATAAACACTTAACCAGTGGCTTTGGCTCCTGCATAGCTTTACGCCCTTAAACAAACGCTACGGCAAAAGGACCTGAAGAAGATGGATGAGCACCATGAGGCGTGACCGGGGCATAGAGAATCGGGGTGGGGACGGGGGAGGGAAGAGGGCAGGCAATTTAACAGGGGCTGTGGCGCAGTGGGCGGATGGGCGGGCGGGCTGTGTGGGGTGGAGATGTATGGCTTCCAGCCAGCAGAGCAGGGGAAAACAGTGGTCCAGACTAATGATCCGCACCATGATCGTTATGGCCCCCACAGAAAGGATTGGCACAAGGTGCAGTCCCCTGGAAATCAATTCCCCAGGAAACGCATGAGTACTGGCTGTAAATCATGGAAGTATGGAAGGAAGCGCCAAGGTGAGGGAGGGGAGGGGTGCTGGAGATGAAAGAGGGAAGGATGGCAGTGGAAGACGGAGGGTATAGAGAGCCTCGGAGAGTGGGTACGAACAGCGTGAGAAGGGAATACTCTTTCGATCATGAGCCCTGAAGGCAAATCTGCTTGTGAACCATCCCCACCCCGCCCCGCCTCGCCTTATAAAAGCAAACCAATGATATGGCTCTTCCAGCCCTCTCTCTCCCCTCAGACACCTCCTTGCTGGAGGGCTCCATCGGAGGTAGAGCCGAGGGTTTGGGAAAAATGTTCTCAAATTGATTTATATCTCCGGGCAGAAACACATCAATCCTAATACGAAACTAATGAAATAGCTGTGTTGAGAGTCGAGGTATAGGGTGTGTGCGTGTGTGCTGTGCGTGTGTGTGTGTGTGCGTGTGTGTGTGGTGGGGGTTATAAGTCACTTTAGAAACATATCATGATAAAGAAGGCATTGATCAAGGAGAGTCCAATGATGACAAATGCTCCAGCGCTCCAGGAAAACAGGCTAAGCAACAGTGCAGCGTTCCTCAGATGCTATCGGCCTAGCACAGGACTCAGCGCTACCATAAATAAGACCATTATCTCTCAGGGGATCGGCTCGCTGTGTAGGCGTCCAGCGTAGCGCTATGTGGGACATTTTGATTTCCACATTATCGGTTGGTAACACTTGTAGATTAAGAGAGCGACATGATTATGTTAACGCCAACGTGGGTTAAGATTTACAAAAATAAAGTGAATAAAAAAACTGAAATAGGTGTGTGTGTCTGTACAGTATGTATTGCACAGAGACTTAATGATTCATGGAATTTAATTGATGGATGCATTTAACTCCTGTGTGTCTGCTGCCACTATGATATAGGTGGTATTCATTGTAGCAATAATAAATGGAACCAGTCCACCCCCCTTTTGCTATATCCTTTCCCTCTCCCACTGTCCTCACTTCATTATGCAGGCAGCCTGACGCTATCTGACAGAATGTGCTATCTGCAACCCCCAGCTGCAGTCCCCCCTCTCTATATCGTCGCATCGCTGGCAGCTTAACCCCACCGCTGTCTGCCACAGGGAGGCAGGGAGGAAATGATGATGCCGCTATCTGAGGAAGGAGAGAGAGAGAGAGAGAGCAAGGGAGAAAGAGGCAGAGCACCTCTATAGTTGTTTGTCAGGGTCTTGGCACAGCTGCCGTGCAGTAGGTAAACATATGGGTCATGTGCGGACATCTAAGTAACTAGATAAACACAATGGCTAGTAAAGTTGTTAGTAGCGTCTGTGAGCAATGTAAAGTTGTTCATTATTGCCAATTCACAATCTGTTGACAGTCTCTACAAACAGATGATCGTGGGAAAGTTGACACAGCAAGCTGACATTATGGCACTGTAGGAAAGACAACAAAATATGTGGTTTGAATGTGAGCTGGGGGATAAGTTGCATTTTTCTGTTTCCCAGTTTTCTCTGTACTGTAGCCTATATAACTCTGGCAGTGCAGTTTAGGATTTGACTGTCTTCTTGAAAGACCAACATATGATTTGACAACCGCAGTGTGAATTTCAAGTGAAGATCCAAGAGGATTGTTACAGTTAATGAAAATGAAGACGAATCCACCCTCGCGTTGCCTCGATGCCATGGAGAGATTGTTGGCATAGTGGCCATCCAAGGCACACCCGAGCGTGTGTAGGATCTGGCTCCACCAAGCAGCGTTATTGTCCTCTTTATAAAACACATGCTCCTAGACACACAGTGCCCAAGATCACTCTCTAGAGAGCTGTAAATGAGCTTAACCAAGAAACAAACAAATGGCTTTAAGGGCGCAGCTTCAGAAAGCCGTAGCTCCGGAAAGCACTGCGGCGGAGAGCTAATTTGTAGGTTAACTTTGCAGTGAGCTTATTTATCTGGGTTAAGCTCTCGTAGATAATTACGTAGTGCACGTGTCGACTAGAGGACAGTGTCAACAAAGCCCTGGCTGATGTCTGGCAGCTGCAGTGTGTCTGCTGGTTCTGTTTGCTTGAGTCACAGGAGCATATTCTCACTGTTGACAGAGTCTCCTAATGTAAAATGTATTTCACCATTTCACCATTTCACGATGATTGTTGCACGACATTGTGATTAGTATTTAAATAGACGAGCAACATTGAGCATATTTGTGATAGCACATATACATAGTGCATATACCACATGGGCTCTAATGCCTAGCAAGTTCCAGGTTTGTTTCCCGGCTGGCTGGATCATTTGCTGCATACTATATCCCTCCCCTCTCTCACTCTGTGTGTTTCCTGTCTCTATCCACCATACCTGTCAAATAAACTCTCAGAAAAGCCTCCCAAAATAAGAAGATAATAACAATAGATGAGCATCTTTAAGATGGCATGTCCTCGTGCTTTCGATGCTATACAAATGAGCATTTTCTGATGTTTTCTATATATATATAACTATACCGTGAAATCACTCGCATGTTTGCAAGCGCTAACAATGTGCAACGCTGAATGGACAGCATTACCCTGGGTGGCGTATTTGGTGGGTTGCAGCATAATGAGGGTGGTCTGAGATTTGCGACTGACAGGCCCTCATTCCCTGGACTTGGCTCTGGACTGTCTCTCTCTCTCGGTGCTCATAACTGTCAGGTGTTGGGAGCCAGACTGCCGTTGATGTGGGCTCTTTTTTTTCTTCTTCTTCTGCCATGCTGTCTGCTTTTGATTCCAACTCCCAGAGGTGTTTACAAAAGCAGCTCGATTGTTAGTGACAATCAGCCACTCTGGCCCCTTTTGAGCAGAAGGTTTGATTTAATCGCCAGGCTGTCATTTATTATTCTGCAGCGGCGGCGGCGGCGGCCGCCCCTCGCGAGGGCCCGGGCCTGATCAAGCACCTCAGAACCGCCTCGAGATCTCTCTTGCACCCCCCCCCCCCCACACGTTATGTCTAAATCCTCAATACAAATCACAGTGTTTCTCGCTCTCCCAGTGGGGCCTATTACTGCCTGTGGGGCATTAGAGATCATTAATAGTGCTGTCAGAGAAAGAGAGGGAGCGAGGTAGGCAGGGGGGGGGGGGGGGGCTAGTAGCAGTGAGTTGCTTAGCTGCTCATAAATGGGAAATTAATACGTCTGCTTCATTAATGCTGCCTCGTGTTTGATGTTTGTTAGCTGGCAACTTTAATGATGTAGGTCTGAGCCGACGGGGTGCTTGACTAAATTTGATTCCTCCAATTAAGTAGTCGGGGTTCTTTTCTTTTGGGAGAAAAAAAATACTGCATACTGTAATTATGGACTCCAAACCCTCGGTTTTGTGCCCCCTGCTCTTTTTTTTCCCCTTCTCCTTCTCTCTCCTGTTTTTCTCACTCCTCTTATGTCAGTGGCTGAATGCGATAACACGTTCATCTGCATTGGCCTTCGCCAAGTTGTTTATCGTTCGCTAATCAAGGAGAAATATTTTAATCAACGCCTGTAACTGTCTTAATCATTAGCATTAGCAAACCATGTATGTTAATTGCTATAGAGTGCAAGGTGATGATAGTCAATCGCAAGTGCAAATGATGAAATTATCCCTATCAAGGTTCTAGTCGTGAGCAAATGGATCTTAATCATTGCCTTGGTTATGGAGCGTGAAAGGAACATGAAAGAGTTCTCCTGACAACTTGATGTTTCTACATTGCTCTTTACGAAAATAGCCGATGTACAAGCTGACAACGCGCCCGAATGGCAACGTGATGGCAGCTTGTAGATCATCTATTTTCAGCACACGACACGTAAAACCTATAAATAAGTATAGATTAAGCATAAGAGCTCAAGACATTATGACAGATCATTCTTTACGTCTTGACATCTTACAGAGGATTTCCAAAGTAATGACATATTATGAATAACTCTAATTTGTGGGTTAAACCAGTGCAGCTCACAGTCTGATGACAGTTTTATGTGTACATAAAACTGTAACACATAAAGAATTATATAATAAATGATTGAAATTGTGCTGGTGTGGTTATGTAAATATGAGCACAATTTGATTGACAAGTTTCTAATTGTAGGCTACAGTGACACATAGATGTACTGTATGATATTGCTAGCCAAGTTGGAGAACTACAGGAATAGGCAGCATACTCTTCTCTCTTAATCACACATGAGTCAATTAAGTTGATTATTTCTTCTTTAAATTAGCGTATTAACTTCTCTACAGTGCAGCACAAAAGAGTGTTAGAAATATCGACTAGCTACCTGATAAGACTCCAGAAAAACCTAGTATCAAGAGATTCTATCGTTATGCCTTTTTACTGTATAATGTTCTTCATTGGCTCTATATTTCCATAGTAATAATTGATATAGAGCATTTGTTCAGTACATCTCTGGTAAACAGAAACATGCATTTTCAGTTGGGGATAGCAATTTCATCCAATCAGGGGAGAGAATTCATACAGGATACTGAATAAACCGGTGAAATTGGAAGTGATGGAATAAAAAATAAGTAGACAAAATTGGAGCTTATAAATGGGTACTCTCTCCTACCTAGATGAACGCACCTAAACATTTATTTTCTGCTTATTGAATAGCTGGATAGGTGGTGAGACCCCAGTTATTGAACAAACTGTCTTTATAGCAATGATTACTATCAGAATATAGAGCTTTATCATTGACTAGGCTTTCCTAACGTTTTATCCAAAGAATATCACTTACAGCACCTTCATCAGTAATAATCTACAATCTGTCATTAGTCTTTTTTTTGAGTATGTAAGACATTTTAAAGTAACGTATAAATAAATAAACACATACTATATGATGACATAACTTACTGTATCTTTAGCAATTTCTCAATAAAGAGCAGCATGACTGAAGATATCAACGGCTGTTCTCAATACTGACGGAAGCATGTTTACCTTTGACATCTGTGTGGATCTGAATCTGCATTATCATCAGCCCAGCTGAAACAGAATTAGAAATCTCTCTCGCTCTCTCTCTCTCTCTCTCTCTCTCTCTCTCTCTCTCACCACCAGGACCTTTTGTCACTCATTAAAGGGCCCCATGAATTTTTTATAGATGTTTTAATGTGCTTTGAGGTCACTGAGGAAATGTGGGATGCAGGCAGCAGGAAGCCATATGTTTTATTATCTTAAGAGTTATGGGGGGAGTAGTCTCTGGTATAGATTACAATTTGTACTTTGTAAGGTTTCCTGGTCAGGTCAAGTTTGCATGTGTGTGTGTGTGTGTGTGTGTGTGTGTGTGTGTGTGTGTGTGTGTGTGTGTGTGTGTGTGTGTGTGTGTGTGTGTGTGTGTGTGTGTGTGTGTGTGTGTGTGTGTGTGTGTGTACTGTATGAATGGAATGCATACTGTATAGTGTCAGGCCTCTCCTTTTCAGTTATAGGGACAGAGTTACAGGGTTACACATCATCCATCCATACATACAGTACATGTAGGTGATATGCCCCCCCAGTCATAATCGCTTCTGCTGGCCATCTGTTCCCCTCAAGTTCCCCTACGGGGGAACCATGATATCATTCAACCGCAAGTTAGTGACACCTCCTACAGTACAACACACACACAGAAACCATCAAGGTGTGTTAACCCATTAAGAGCGGGAACGAATCTGTGTCACTATTTATTTGGCTATTCAAAAATAGCAGATATACAAGCTTGTAGATCTGCTATTTTTTGGAGAAAAACCGTGATAATGTGTGAAAGTTTTTGAATATATATTTTATAATATATATAAACATTTGTAACTCAAATCTTTGCTTCTGGTGGGGGGTCCCTGGAAAAAAATATATTTATGTTTACTTTAAATAATATGCAACTTTTCTCGATTTTTCAAAAAATAGCAGATCTACAAGCTCGTAGTGCCGCGCTATGAGCTTGTAGAGCTGCTATTTTTGAATAGCCAAATAAATCTAAAAATGACACAGACGCGTTCCCGGTCTTAATGGGTTAAAAATGACAACAGTCAGTAATGGATGGTCCTTCTGGCTGTTTGCGACATTTATTCAATTATTCATTGCACAAGTAATCTGAAGCCTCTGTTCTATATAGGAGCATTTTTGGCTAGTGGCTATATTCAGGTATACAGTGCACTAAGGAGTGATGGCTAGTGGGTATATTCAGGTATACAGTGCACTAAGGAGTGATTCAGGAGCGTCCGACTCCACAGACCACCGTAGTGACGATAGTCAATCCAGAACAACTGGCTGAAGGACTTCGCTCTCTCCTCTCTATTCCGTCTGATATTTTGGTGTAGCTGGTCCATCCTGTACATTAGACCAGCTCTATCGGTGCTTTTACCACCAATTGGCCAAAAGCAGGCATGGCTTGAGTAGGCGTGGCTTCTCAAAACGGCATGTAACAGCACATAACTTTATGGAAAGGTTTGTCAAGGGGCATGGAAGAACTGATTAACCTTTCATGCCGATTGGCCAAAAAGGGATGTGGCATTGATCGTGGTCTATCACAAAGTGCTGCATACATCAACTTTGAGGAAAGGTTTGTCATGAGGCAAGGAAGAACAGATTATTGTCCTCCCAAGCCATGCCTACTTCAGTTTTCATAGACCTGGTTTGCTTATTGCTCTCGCAAAATCTGGCAACACTGCTTGTGGTGGGTCATCGGATTGGGACATAATCCACTTCTGTTTTTTTACAATGTCTCTGAAGAGGACCTTGTGGGGGGTAATTGGACTCGGAGCCACCAACTTGCCAGCGGCGCCACGGCCACGGCCACAGCCATTTCCTAATTATTTTTTTCATTTTCATAATTATGCTAGTTACATTACAATACTGCAATATATCATTTTTAAACCATTATGAAATCTTGTGTTATTGTAAAAAAATATGTGAAATGCAGAAAAAATGCACGTCCCAAAAATGGGATGTGGCAGTGTGCGTGCACATTTTTATGTGTTGATGTATTTGAAGCCTGGCTAGGCACAAGAACATTTATCCAGAATTCATTCATGTCAAGGCAAAGGGTGTTATCCATTATTGAGACGCAGAAAATGGCCATAGCAAACACTCAACATAAAGCATGTTAATAAGGCATCAGTCAACCACAAACCACTATAATAGTTTCATTGCTCCTTGGCATAAGGACAGCTTTGATTGGATCTCTGCTGGAGGAATGGAATATCATTCTTCCACAAGTAAACATGTCATTTGGTGTTCTGTGGGACGCTGATGGAACTGCTCTGCCCCAAAATCCTCTCAAGTTTTCGGTTGGGCTAAGGATCTGTTAACTTACATGGCCAAGGCAGATGGTTCACATTCCCTTTTAATGCTCATAAAGCCGTTGTGTCTTCACTGGAACCCTGTGGATGGGGACATATCCATCATGGGAGAGAGACCTCTGCCCATTAGGGTGAGAATCCCTCACAGTCTGATCAATTCTGACCACTCAGAATGGTTTTGTGTTCGCTGATGGCTCCCATTCCCTCGCTTGTCCCGAGTCTGAGTGGACTTTAATGATGCCAGGAAACATAGCCATTCCCTTTCCCAGTATACCTACAGTATATATCTAATATCTCCTTTGGTGTTCTTTTTTTTATTTTCGTAATTACTTCATGAATTATAGTATAATAACACCTATACTGTAGTAACATTATGTTGCAAAAGGTACAAAATAGATAATGAATGTTTTCTAGCTCTTCACTAATATAAAATAGCAGTTAACATAAACATTACAATGCAAGTGAAGGAAACGACATACTCAGAGGCACACTGAAGAAATGAGACGGGAGAGGAGAGGGAAATAAGAACCACTTGCAAGCAACCCATTATTAACCACATTTCTTCTTCTTCATGCCGTCTGAAAAGTGTCAGGCCTAGAGCACTTTTACTCGCCAAAAAAAACAAGTGTTTTCCAGTTGTTGTTGTTTGTTTTTTTTTCACTTCACTTTGAAACGGGGAGGATAGATCAGCTCGGGATAAAAGGCTCAACCTCACAGCAAAGCAGAAGGAAGCCTTATTTGTTTACCGCGCGGCAGGCCGAGGGCGATAGTACAGACTTCTCTCTTCATCCACTGGAGAGCTCCTGGTTGGCGGCGCCGACGCGCATGCACATCGCCTCCCACCAGCGCTGTGTTCACATGCACCATCTGCTAGGACCTGTTGGCTTGTTTGTTTTCCAGAGCAAACAGCAAATCACTTCTTTCCTGTTCCTGCTTTTTACCATATGCCACTGCCTGTGTATCAGAGCGAGGCATGTATATTAATGAAGTTAACCCATTAAGACCGGGGACGCATCTGTCATTTTAGATTTCTTTGGCTATTCAAAAATAGCAGATATACACCGAGTGCCGCGCTATGAGCTTGTAGATCTGCTATTTTTGAAAAATCGTGAACATTTGTGCAAATCTTTGAATATATATAATTTTTAAAACAAACATTTGTAACTCAAATCTTTGCTTCTGGGGGTCCCTGGAACAAAATATTTTGAGATGGGGGTCCGCGGCCAAATACATATCATTTTGGGGGTCCTTGACATGAAAAAGTTTGAGAACCACTGATATAGCAACATAGGTTTTTTTTTTTTTACTGACATTTTGTAGAATCGGCCTCAGGTCTTAATGGGTTAATCAAAGACACGCACACAGTCACATCTGCCGAGGGAATTTTAGAATGATCACGCCTGCCGGTTGAGTCATTGCCACCCCCCACCTGCTACCTTTTGATATAGGTGAGACATGTCTTGGAAATTACAATTATTGTATCCATAGCCTATTACATGTTCAGAATGTTATGCAAAGTGCTGTTTTTAATTAAATCATGCATTCATCCCTTATAGATGTCTACTCTAAGATGTCTTAGTATACAGTAGTAGCCTATGCAGAATTGATTTTGAGAAACATTTCGGCGCTTGTTGATATTATGCCATTATATTATTTAGCCAGTTAGCTTTTTAAATCCTCTGCTTTGTATTGAAGTATGTGAAAATAACACAGTTCAGCATCAGTTCATTGATGCACTTCTCTGCACCGTGTCTCCCTTCATTTTATTACCTACAGTTAGGGGTGTGCCGATATATCGTCCCGCGATATATTGCGATACGTTTTCGTGACGATATGTATCGTTTTGGGGGGGGAAAATATCGTTTTGATATATATATATATTTTTAACAATAATAATAATCAGGCATGCAAACTGCCCCGAGGTGAACATGTTGTTGTTTTTTCGGGTCAGGTGTCACACTATTGCCCTATTTGGATTCAAAACGGCTATTGTAGCTGAAAAGCTACAAGTTTGCATAATGCAAAAACAGAATTATTTGTTTGCATTTGCTTTTTTTCTCCCCCATATATTTTCATAATAAAAAAGTGCGTATCGAAATCGTATCGAAGTTGTGAGCCCAATATCGTATCGTTTCGTGAAATTAGTGTATCGGCACACCCCTACCTACAGTCAACACACAATGGGGATTTGAATGAGTCTCATTATGTCAGATGAACAATAATGTCCAAATCACAGCAAAACAAGATATGACACAGTAATATTATTCCAGGTGGCTCTCTCCAGCGTCCCCGCACGGAACCAAATGGACCCGCGGTCCTGTACCCTTTCGCTCGTGGACTAACAAAAACAGCCAAAATGACAGTAAATAGTTTATGAACGGAGCTAAATCAGTTCGTGTGCCTCAGTAAGGGCTTGTGTGCGTTGTCTTGTTTTTTCTGGGTCGCTGTTGGAGGCGGCCCTGTGTGTGTGTGTGTGTGTGTGTATGAGGAGTCAAGTCAATAGTTTGTTTGGTGGCGACGACCACAGTTGTGCAACAGCGCCATTTACCATAGAGATACATACAGTGGCCGAACACAGTATTGTGGGGTCGTCTTTAGATCCCATATTCTGAGAGGACATAAAGCCCTCATTGGCTAAGGGACCAGCCAATGAGGAAAGAGTCACGCAAAAGTCAGGACTAGCGAGTGTAGATGTAGACCAGGTTTTGCAACCTGGTAAAAACAAGTGTACTGGTGCTTTTCATTTTGCCTTCAGTTTAACCTATTGTCTCTGCAAGAATATTGCAACAGAGGTTACTGGTTTGTATAATGGTTTGTCTGCTGTGCATGTGTATGTGCATTATTGTATGTGAATTTAGTTTAGATGGTTGTGTCTGTGTGTCGGTGTGTGTATGTGGCCATTTAATTATTGCTAAATTGTCCTACAGTCCCAATGGTACAGTAACACACTTCTGGGTGTTTTAAACTATAAAAAACAATCTGTAATTCAATAATTAGGTCACATAGTTTTTTTATTCCTAAATCCCACTCATTTAATTATTAAACTTCAGATCACAGAAGGAGAAAAACAATGCCAGCAGTCTCCCTTAGAGACTGCTCATGCGGTAAATTAAAACATTCAAAGAGAAATTACCGTGTAATGTTACTATAGACTGTTTATATAGACTGTTTGCTGAAAGTCTGCACCCGTCGGTCCTTCTCTTAATCCACTGACAGTAGAGCTAGCTCAGCTCGAGAATTCTGTCCCATAGTATTTTGATTACAAGGATCTGGGCTGCTACATTTTACCTCCTTTTCCTATGAACAATGGGCTTGATACGTCACAAATCACTATCCTAATCTCTCTGATGACACTGTCTTCATAGCCTTTTGTTTCCGTCTGCACTAAGAGTTCCAAATTCTCTTCTCATGTCACATGGATTCACAATTCACAAATCAAATGTGGCAAAATATGAACAGAAAGTACCTCTGAGAAGAAGGGTCTCTCACATTTGAAGCCAATGCTTTGCTCTTTTCGTAAGATATATTTTATCGGTATGCCTTCTTAATAAAGCTGATGTTTGTTTTTAAATTTTCCTTAAAATTTGCAGAAGCAAAGCTAGCTAAGTGGTTTTGACAGAGTCTATTAAGCTCTGCTCACTCTGCATAATTTTAGTGTCATGTGTAAATATAACAAAGTAGCGCTGCTTGTGGTGCTTTGTTTCTGTCCATCACACATTATATTTGTGGGTTGACTGAGATGAATTTGATTTGATTGCTCAGCCTGTCACTCATATGATGTTGAGGTTGCCAGATTATTGGCTTTAGTTCAATTTGGATCAAATTAATCAGATATTATTCCTGAATCTCAGCCCTTTGGCCTTCAGCTCTCACCTTAGCAATTCCTCAGCCACATCTCCACTGCAATGCATCTTTAATGCATTTGTCTGCAAGTGGTTTGTTTTTGTTTGGGCACTGTTTTGTTTTTTTCACACGGCAGCTGTTGTTTCCGAGGTATTTGACAAGGCTTTCCTGTCCTGTCTGGTCCAATAAAATCTTCCCAAAGACAGGCAGCGATTCCCAGGAATTATGGGCCAGCACTGGGCTCACGTGTCGATGCCCCTGGCTGTGTCATGCATGATTTAAGCTGCTTTGTACATGCCTAGAGGAATGTTGGCGAAAGGGAGGCAACACAGCACACAAATCTGGCAGGGCTTAACCCCCACACCTTGGCAGATACGGATCACGAGAGGAAGCACACACTCCATCTATCTCAAGGTCCTCCTCCCAGGCCCTGGCTGATGAGTCACTGAGAGAGTTGGCAGGGTTCCAGGAGCCAATTCTACCTCCCCTCAAGCCCCCCAAAACACAGGCTGATCTCCTCCCACCACCAGGGTTGGCTCTGGGCATCAGTCTCGCTGAAGGCGATGCTGTGATCAAGCATGGTGTTGGGCTAACATCCCCCGCTCAGATGAGATGTACTGTACTGTACTGCAGGCTGCAGGCTCCAGTCTGGGAGCCACTGACTGACCTTTTGTTAGCTTGACTGATTGGTTTATACTTTTTTCTGCAGAACATATACCCACTGACATCTCCATTGAATGTTGTCTGCAGTGCAGTGTTCTGAACTAGTAGGAGAGTCACACAAAGTTTTGTAACTTGGCAATGCATTCAGTCCTTCCTTTTGGACACACAGGCACACACGCACGCTCACACATACTGTACATCCCTGTCTGTCTTTGGAATATGTATGAGCAGCTCCATTTTGCACTGCAGCCCTGCAGTCTTGGAGATATTTAAACCCACTCCCATTCGTGCGCGCACGCACTCACGCACATGCACGCACCCACGAATGTACGCACACATACCCGCCCCCACACACACACACACACACACACACACAAGCCCTAAAAGCCCTATCCTAACTAATACAATCACGTAATGGTTGGACTTACGGGTTATCTGGCGACTGGCGGTGTTATTGGGCGGTGTTATCGTTTTCGTCTTTGTCTCTGATACGTTGTACCTATGTTCTAGCAGACCATCTGTCCAATTTCCTACACATTTAGCCTAAAAATCGATCATACCTGTAGCCTCTGGATAGTGTACTTTTAAATGTTCACAATACATTTGTATTCGTTCTTTGGCCCATATTTTGCCTCAGTATAGCGAACCACTCTATCCTTCTTCATGTACTTTCCGCCGCATTGGATGCCTTACGGCACTGTGTGTGTGTGTGTGTGTGTGTGTGTGTGTGTGTGTGTGTGTGTGTGTGTGTGTGTGTGTGTGTGTGTGTGTGTGTGTGTGTGTGTGTGTGTGTGTGTGTGTGTGTGTGTGTGTGTGTGTGTGTGTGTGTGTGTGTGTGTGTGTGTGTGTGTGTGTGTGTGTGTGGTAACTGTCACCAGGCAGACATTGACTCATACAGTAGGAACACACGCCTTGCCCACATATAACTAAAACTCTGCAAATATGTTCAGTGAGCAGACTCTGCGCTCATCTGTTGTGCGTCCTCTGTTGTTGCATTGCGTTTGTCATTAAATATGTAGCCCTGTGTATGCCCACAATAATTGTAATAAAAGTATATAAAGCCTAGGCTACTAGATGTGAGGGCTGCGTCGCGGCCCAAACCTCTAGTTTCACACAAGCCCTAAAAATGTACCCTGCACATAAGGGACCCAGTCCACTTGAGTAGAAGTCTGTCGTGTGTCAGAGGGAGATAGATGGCACTCACCCCTTACCCTTGCCCAACAACCCCCCCCCCCCACACACTGTGTGTGTGGGGGCGGGGTTGACCCTCCCCTTCACCCCATTCCTCCCCTCGGCCTCCACAGCCAGTGTGTCAGTGAGCTGCCTAGCGCCACTTCTCACTGCCTTGGGGTAGGACACATGGTGAATCATCAAGATGTCAAAAGGTCAGGATGAGTCCGTCCAGCCGACATTTCTGATGCCCCCCACTGTTAGGACCCTGTGGCGTTTAGTCCGCTCCACATTAACAACACATGACTTGTGGGTAAAGTGTGACGCAGAAACCAAATAGTGGCATGAGTCGAGGTCAGAAAGAATTCAAAAGCACAACTTCCAATTACCTTTTGACCTGTGATTACTGTCCAGACAATTTAATGAGGTGTGAATTTTAAATTTTAAATGTTATGCCCGATGGAGGGGAAAGGAACTGGTTGGAATAATGTGTTCCTTCCACGCGCTACGTCCTACCAGGGAAACTCCGCCCTTGTCAGGTGATAAGAAGCGGCCTGCTCACTCCTCGTGCATTGAAGGAAGCATGAGCTCAGTTCGGGGCTCTCCCCAGGCTGGCAGAGGGAGAGTAGCGCCCGGGATTACAAGCTTAGGCATTGGCACCGGGTGAAAAATGGGTTACAAAATCGTGGGATAAAGATTATTTAAAAAAATATATATACAAAAAAGCTCTTTAACCCATTGATACCTAGAACGCATCTGTGTCACTTTAGATGTCTTTGGCTATTCAAAAATAGCAGATATACAAGCTCATAGCGCGGCACCGAGTGCCGCGCTACGAGCTTGTAGATCTGCTATTTTTGAAAAATCGTGAAAATTATTCTTTTATATTTTTTTCCGAAAAATTGTTAGGATTTTGATTTTTTTAGACGCGGCCTCAGGTCTTAATGGGTTAATAAGTACATTATGTTTTAGTGCACTGGACACCCGTCTTGTCAAAAAGTAAAAAGAAATGTTGTGTGTGTGTGCGATCCCGCTCCTCTAAATAAATAATTTCACATGGAAATGGCACAGCAATGCTCTTGCTGGCTGACATTACTGGCAGCAGGGGAAAACATTTGCATAAATCGAAGTATCTTGGTATCCTTTTATCTTCAGCCTATAAATTCACATCACTGTTGCTTTACTGCCTGTTGTAGCCTCATATAACCATATTGTTTCTCTTGAGGTTCTTTTCAGCACTGTGGTAAAAAGGCTCATTAAAACCATCCCAGATGGTGTTCTCTAGCTGTCGTTCTAATAATATAGTGAAATTCTAATACACAGTGTTTTAGTTATGATCGCCCTGGACACCTCTGCACCTCCCTCTCCCCTGTCCTACACAGAAAAGTCCTCTCAGTATTAAACTCTAATAGTGTAACCGGTGTTGCAACCATCCATTTTTATCCATCTGTACACTCTTAGAGTTAAATTAACACACTAAATCTACTTACATGCATCTGTGTGCCCATGGGCGAGTTGGTCTTAAGATCAGGCAAAATGTTATCTGTGAGAAACGTTTAATAATGAATTCCCTGTAAGCATGAAAACATGATAAATAAATGATCTGCCAAATAGATATTACAGGGAATTAAATAGCAATTCCTAATGGAATCATATAGAAACAGAGCACAGGTGGTTGCTGGGGTGGTTGTGGGAGCGCAAAAACGTCATGGGGCAAAGCACAAAGCAGTAGCATACAGTAGCAGAGCAGCAGCAAGCAGAATGGGCAATAAGCAGGGAGGATTAACCCATAAAAACCCGGAACGCATCTGTGTAACCACTTAAACTATTATTTTATACTTTGGCTAATCAAAAATAGCAGATATACAAGCTCATAGCGCACACCTAAAATCGTGAACGTGTGCAAATCTTTGAATATACATATTCTTAAAACAAAGATTTTTAACTCAAATCTTTGCTTCTGGGGGGTCCCTGGAACAAAATATTTTGAGATGGGGTCCGCGGCCAAACACATCATTTTGGAGGTGATTGACATGAAAAAGTTTGAGCACCACTGATATAGCAAACATAAGTTATTCATAAAACTGTTCCCGGTCTTTATGGATTAAATAGCCCGCCCCAATTAGATAGGCCCTCATAGATCGTCTAAATAGGTCCCTCAGACTCTGAGGGCCATTGTTAATTTGACTCTGGGGCTCAGATTCAAATTAATTGTACTCCCAGTCTCCCACATTGGAACAGCTCTCTCCCTGCCTTGACAGGCTGAGGGTCACAATAACCACGTGCCAGATGATGCCGTGATCCATGGGTTTGACCTCCCGACCCCAAGACACATTGTTATAGTCTGTTTACAACGTGCAAATTGACAAATGTTTTCATGAGGCGCCTGACTGTGTGCCAAGGAAAGTCTGACACCTCTTCCCCCATTCTTTTCTCTCCCTTCATCTCTCCCAGTCATCCACTCCCTCCATTTCTGGTAAGCCTCGCATACATTTTAAGCTAACGGTGGCTGGGAAGGAACAAGGATGAAGGGGTGTGAAATGGATGGAAGCCGCAGGGAGACTGCATTAGTATTCTGCACATGTCCCGAGACATTAGGAAGGCATCAAGGTGCAAATATGAGTCAGACAGCTCTCATAATGAAAGAATCGAGGCGCATTATGAAATAAGTGGAAGTGACCAACGAAGAGAGACGCAGCACTAGCCGTTTTGAATTACAATTACAGGGAGCCGACGGAGAGCGAGATGCCATTTAATGCCTTCCGAGGTGTTCTGGGGCCCAGATGCAGCTCTAGGCTGAGTCTCCCTTAAAGGTCAGTGAGGCAGAGGCTGGCAGGCCACGGAAAATAGACTCGGGCTCCTGCACTGTATATAAAAGGGGAGATATTTGTCTGCTGCTAGTCAGATATAGCCTGGAAACCAGTCGAATCTGCAAGTGCAAAAAAAAAAAATAGCCCGCAGTGATATTAGTCTGAAGTCAGATAGATTAAACCATTACAACTATTCATTTCTTTTCCACAGATATATCTATAGCATGTCATGTACAGATTTATCACTGTGGATTGATGATGACGTAATAGTTTGTGATGCCATGTTGGTATTCCAACTACTATAATCATTCATTTATTATTGATTTTAACATAATTTCTATACACTTGAAATCTATCATCTGGAGCCCTATTATTTGAAAGTAACATTTACATGTTTACATTATTTGATTGAGATAATCAGATAGATTAGCAAAACAGCTGTTAGGCTGGTACAGTGCTGCTAAGATATACTGTCTGATTGTTGGCCAACCAGCACTCACCACCCCCGCCTGTACTTAGCTACAGATTAGCCTCGCGTTGCCGAGACGATAGGGGATCTCCACCTACTGATACAGCCGATAACGAAACTACGCCTACTGCTTCGAAAGCCAATCATGTCACTGGCCCAATATTGTCATGTTTACACATGAAAACCGTAGCTGGGAAATAAATCAACATAAACTACCGGTATAGAGCGTCGCAGTTCCCGCCCACTTCCTGTTTTTTTTGGTGCCGGAAGAAAAAACTCAATGCATTTTTCCATTGACATTTCCAAAAATATTTATATCTATTAATTTAAGCCTCGAATCAAGCCATCATGACATGACATGAATCATGACCATAAACGTTTGATTCTGTGATTTTTTTTTTGTTGAAAACGGCAAAACAAAGGGTATTTATTAAATATAGTATATCATATAATTAAATATAAAATAAAAAAAAATCACAGAAAAAAACGTTTTATGGTCATGATTCATGTCATGTCATGATGGCTTGATTCGAGGCTTAAATTAATAGATATAAATATTTTTGGAAATGTCAATGGAAAAATGCATTGAGTTTTTTCTTCCGGCACCAAAAAAAACAGGAAGTGGGCGGGAACTGCGACGCTCTATTGGCAGTGGGAGAGTTGTTCTCACATGCCCTCCTGTGCCAGCATGTGAGTGTTCACACAGAAGATTGATATACTGCTTCAATACTTAATGATCGCATGATAGATGTGGATAAGCACACAAAACTAATCATGGGGATACAAAATTATCAGATTATGGGGACAAACAGCCTGTGTGCTGTATGGGCTGTCAGCTCTCTCACGCAGTATAAACGAAGCTTCTCTAGCAGCGCTTACAGTATATCTATCTACAGCCTTCGCCTTCAGTTGAACTTGTGCCTAATCATAACTGTCATCTCTGACCTGAATATAATCAGATTCTTGATTTTACAGTGGCTGATTATTGCATTCATCACAGCCATGCCTTGCAGTGCGCCAAATAACAAGACACGACGTTGTTCAATGACAAACTTTAAAAAAATATGTGTGAAAGCAGTGTCTGACAGTAACGTATAATGTCTGCAAAGCGAGTGCTTTTTTTTGGGGGGTGAATTTTGGTTTTCTGACAGGGGCTTGTACACATACATGCAGACACAGTTAGTGACAGTGTATGTATATTCGCAACTGAATGCAAAGCGACTTGCACATCAGTCCAATTTTGATCCTATGTTTCTATAAGCACGAGAGACAGCATTTGTGGACGATAATGATAACAGAAACGATTTATATCCAACTGCAAACTGGCAGACCATCTTAACTAATCTTTACTCTACTCCGGTCGCAGATCTCCAAGGGCTTACGTACCGATATGGCCGCCAAATGGCTTCAACCTCATGGACATTGTATTATTATCTTATCCATACAGACTTTATTATACTGTAGATCAGTGGTATGGAGAGGTGAAAGGGAGTGACGGGGACTTCTGTCGAGGAGAGTAGATTATCTCATGAAGGGAAATCAATTAGAATCTTACAGTGTGCCGTGAACATTTATCCATTTAGCTTGACCACTATTGAATTTCCATGATGGGCTTTGACTCTTCAGAGGGAGAGATCAGAGTTAATGGTGATTGTTCTGCTCTCCCCCAAATGTATTATCCGCCTTATTCAATGGTAGACACTTCATCAAACCAGATAGGACCCTACGGCCTATTGATAGATGGGGCTTTGTGTGGGGTTTGGATGGGGGGGGGGGGTGGCATGGGGTTTGAATTGGAGGTGGGGGGGGATTGTCACAGATGTCCAGCCCTTTGAAAGAAAATTAAACAAGTACCTCATTAGCCAACGCTCCAGTGCTCCCTCGAGGTGGCCACTGAGCCAGGCTTTTTTAATGAGCTGGGAACTTAAATGCTGCCAAAGTTTACCCCGGCCGTGCCTTTCTCTGTTAAGACCACTGGGAAGAGCTGTGCCCTCCCTATCGCCCCAGGTCCCACCACCCCCCGACTCGCCCTGGCCCTCCTCTGCCATTGAGGGTCGCTCATGCAGAGGAGCGAGAGGCACCATGCTGATTCTCTGCCTTTCAGCTCCGGAGAAGGGGATAATGCTGTTTTTGTACCATGCATCCAGAGGAATTATGTGCGCTAATTTGATTAGGGGGAGATTTGATTAACTGGAAAATGAGGGCTTTGCTTAGACTTTCACACGCTTAATTTATCCCTTGCAAAGCAGACGCAACATTGTGTCATGAAACTCAGAAGGCATATGAGAGGCCCATTCAGTAGCTAGATGGCCCTTTTCAGACTCAACAATATCGAGGACTGCCACGGTTCATATTGGGATAATCAGTTTAGAGCTTTTTGCCTGGCCTCAGAATACAAATTGCATTTGGCATTACCAGTGAAAAGGTTCAAAGGATAATGAGATTAATGTAGTGGGGAATTGAGCAACGGATAAAAAAAAATGAATCAGAAACTAAAAAAACCTTTTCCTGAACTGGTTATATTTTCCTCTCTGTTTCTGTTTCTCCCACGGTTCTATGTTGATGTGATTATTACAGTACTATGGTTGCTAAGGTCCTTATGATGCCATAAACCATGGCAATAAAAGTCAAAATATCGTCACTGTTGGACGGAAACCTTGTACGTCCAAAAAAGTCAAAAGCTCTTATCTAGCTGTTTTTCATGTAAAACCCACAGACACAGACTTACTGTAACAACTTTCAACCTAGCGTGGGCATGTCATGATAGGCGATGCAACGTGTTGTGAGCTTGTAGTTTGCGTTTATGCAACACTGTCATATGATATAAGTATAAAATAGTTTATTAAAAACATGAAATATACGACAGTGTTAATGTTTATTGTCGGCTCTTGCTAAATGTAGGACATGCATTATTTTACCGCACATGGTACAAGAGGCCATTATTCTATCACGGTTTGAATTCACTTTGTGGGTTTTCATTCACTGTGATCTCTTTTGTATACGTTGGAATGGCCACAGGGACTGAAGCAGCTTAATGCCTTTTGCTTTCGCCTCTTTTAACATGCACCCATGAAGGTCATATTACCGCTCGGTGATGATTACATTTGAATGAAAAGTGACTTCTCCTGGGAGAGAGAAGAGAGAGAGCGGGGGAAAAAAGAAACACAGGGCAGGCTTGATCTTTTTTTTTTTAACCGCCCAATCTAAAACTCACCACCTTCTCTGCTGTCTGTCTGGCTGGCTGGTTCCATGGTGGCAATTTCTCTAACAAACAAACAAATAGCTAAGATAGCCTTTTATTTTACACCGAGATTACCTTTTAATAAGGGCCTAGGCACTCCTCTTGTACAACATCCCAGGGGCCATAGCTGGGCACCTGTCAAGCCCATAATTATCCACCGCAAACTAACACCCTAGGCTTCTTCAAGAGCCAATGCAAGCTCAACCGTCTTTTTTTTATACTTTCTTCTTCTTCTTCTTAATTTCACATTTTGTCAAAACCCCAGGATATAAGTTTTGAATTGGGACATGTATTGTGGGTGGGGGGGGGGGGGGGTATAGTTAAGAGAGGGAGGAAGATGGGGATAGTTGGAGAGAGGAGAGTGGAGACCCAGACAGATGAGCTGTCTCTTGTTGGACTTCACTCCATCTTTCCCATCTGTTCACCCCAGTTTTAATTAAATCTACTGAGATGAGGAGTTGTTTTCTCTCTCTTGCCACCCATCTCAGGCTCTCTCTCTCGCTTTCTGCTTTCGTCCCAGTCTCCCTCTGCCTCCCGCCATTCCTTCCTCTACTTGAGTGTGGGTGGGTCGATGCCAATGTCCACTCATCTCCCCACCTCACTGCCAGCTGCTAATGAGAGCGAGCCAGGGTGGCACAGGGCCTTTGCCAGCCATTATGAGCTGTTAATGAGGAGGATTCTAGAAAGGCCCGTGCCCAGGACTGCTCCTCCAGCTAATGCAGTCTGTGGCCTTCCATTTCTGACATGCACGCACACGCGCACACACACACACACACACACACACACACACACACACACACACACACACACACACACACACACACACACACACACACACACACACACACACACACAATCACACCTTCTTTTACGTAGGTATATGCATAAGTAACATGTAGTAATGGCAACGAAACACTCTTTGCAAATTAAATCACACTATTTTCCGACACCTCCAGACACAGTCTATTTGCACACCGTGTAAAGTAACACAAAGCAGCACATTTTAATGAGCTGCTCCCTAGGTGATGGGATCATCATATTTAGATGGCAAACCTCGCATAACCTAATGCAGGAGCCCTGTATTCACCGCTATTGACACGTCCCTGGCACACCATTCCCCTATCACCATAATGGCTTTCACATCCAGTACATTTCTCGGCGCCAGCCTCCTGTCAGCCATTACCATGCGCTTCACCTGCTCTCGGCCAGAAAATAGATGCCTGCTGAACCTATTGGGCTGTGTGATGGAAAGGGCAGGTTGCAGAAATGCTGTCAGCACATTCGCTCTTTCCTTGACTTGGCGTCGTAGAGGCTGCAGAGCTTATACCCTGCCCTGATAACTAAGCATAATGCAATGCTCCAACTCCCAGTGCCTCCCTCTAATCCAAACACAAACTTTAGAGGGACTGAAGGATTTGGTGAGGCTGTCCCCTGTCCCCCTCTGCTCATTGTTATCTCTGCAAAGCACGTCATGCACAAAGACTTCAGAGTGATGAATATTCAGTGATGTGATTTTTCAATTTTCTCTATGACTCTTCTTTTGGACATACAAACCCCTTTCAGTTTTACTTGGCTTTTCGTCCTCCTGATCACATTCCCCAAATATTGCTGCCAGTCAATGGTTTATATGCCCCATCCATGCACAAGCTAGTACTGTACAATCAAACCTTTCTTAGTCTTATCAATTTGATTCCCTCGTTTATCATTGTCTTTGTCTCAGCAGCCTACGCCAGACAGCCCTCTTGCTGCAGAGCAGTTGCCACTCACTCGGTGCCAGAGCTACTATCCCTTCGTTTGCGTGGTGGCAAAGTGTGGCAGCACTTAAAACCGTGCAAATGCTTTAACAGCTTGCCATTTGCAGTGCAGATAAGTAGGGCCAGGTTTTTAGCAACCCCTCAGGTTAAAAACAGCCACGTCACTCCTTTAGAGCTGAGACTGACAGAAAGAAGAGACTGTTAATAATACTGTACGACTCTGTGTATTAAAGGTCCAATTGTACCTGCAATATTGCGACCCCTATTGAAACGCAATTACCAAGCTGCTGGCCTGTTTGCACAGTGATTTCTTTTGATAGAATTTTATTTGCTTTTATGTGAAGCGTATGCAAATAATGTAGGAAAACTGATCTGTATTTTTAGCTGCATTATGACAGTTTCAGGGTACTTAAAAGGTTATCTTACCACCACATTATTACAATTCACATCCTCCACATCATCCATTCGGTCTACATTTTGTCAAAGAGAGAACTCTGTCTGAGACCGTCTCCGTCTATGTGTCAAAGTGCCCCTGAGCAAGACACTTAATATTAGTAGTAGTTTGGGAGTAAAATGCTGGTTTCTTCTTGGCTGACAAATCGGAGAACATTATCCCTGATATTTTCAACAGTCGGTAGAGTAATTAAGGCTTCTGCAAACCTGCTCTCTAAGGGGTATATGCCGTATTTCTGTCATAATTGTTGTGTCAGTCGCTGGTGAAGCTGAACTCCCTAACATGGTGATTAATATTGAGAATGATGGGACAGAAGGAGAGATACATCCCACCGCCGTGACAACAAAACAAGTGTTTTCATCATTATGGCGACAGGCGCCCCGGGCCAAACAGCCCGCAAATCACATGATCACAACTGTCAGATTATTAGCCGCTGGCGCCACAGAGAGTCCTCACAGTAAACTCTGCGCTTGTGCGTGGGCGACGCGCATATTCAAGTTATTGTCACAGCAAGTGTATGTCTTGTTTTAGATTGAACAATACCCTGTCATGTGACACGGTATCCATTGATGTTCACAACACATGGGAATTTGGCGTACTTTTGGAATGTGGGAGATAAGAACACAGATTTTTTTTCCAGTATTGTTGTGTGAAACCTTTAGATGTCAAGTGAACTATGACTGGCAACACTCTCTCTGAACAACTGAGTTTTTTTTTAGGTGCCCGGACCGCTACGCCAGCGGTCCGGGCCAACAACTGAGATTTTTTACCTGGATCGTAGCATCAGTGAAGAACAATGCACTTAGCATGATGACAACATCTGACTTATTCATCCATTCTCAACTCATCAGGTATGCCTGAATAGAAAGTCTGATGCTTTTTTCTTCTCATATTTAGGGGGAAAGAACTTGTCGTTGTTCAAAGCTTCAGCCATATAATGTACTGTAACATACAAGTCAATGTTGGTTTAACATCACTGCACAATTAATGAGTCATGGATGTTTGAATTCAGTTTGTAAATCAAACCTTTCTCGAGGAACTATTTTCAGCTAGACTTTTCAAATCAATACACACTTTAGCGCATTCAAACGCAACGGTAATGTAACTTCGACAAAACAATTAAGTCAAGTTTCAAGTCAAGCCAAACACATCACAGTATGCTTTGGAAAATGGTTGGCATGGCAGTAATGTCAAGTATACAAGTCGTAGTGAATGGGCAAAACTTTAGCTTGTATTGAATGAGCTGCTTTAGTGAGTGATTTTAACCACTGTTAGTTTTTTTTGGTTTGGTTTTGGTTTTTTTATTGAGGTTCTGACAATTCACACTCGTTTCAACATCAATTTTTTTGTAGAACCACCCATTTTTTGGCAGCTTCTGTACCTTAACATTTGGTTTGAATTTTGAACTCCTATGAAGGTCTTCTTCGTCTTCTTTCGGCTAATTCCCATCGGGGTCGCCACGGCTCATCAGTTTCCATCTGGTTCTGTTTTCCTATAAAGTTTTCCGATAAAGGTAATTTTACGTTTCATGGTGTGCTTTCGGCATCTTGCTCTTTTATCCTTCTTTTGCAGATAGTACAGGTTACTGAATATTTGTAACCATCACCAGTGGTGGACAGTAACAGAGTAAATTTACTTGAGTACAGATTTTGAGTATCTGTACTTCACTTGAGTATTTTTTTGATACTACTACTCAAGTACATTTCTAGGAAGGCTGTATAGCACTAGTTACTTTTAGGTTGGCTTTTATAGAAGTACTAGAGGTTCGGGCCTCTACGTGGCCCTCACACATACGCTGCACCGCCTGTCAGTCCTTGTCCCTTTCATGCCCATATTTGGAGATCCCTGATGTCATCAGTATATGCCCATATATGGGCAGGCTAATATGATCCTCCCTTAAGTCAATTTTAATATAGGATAAACTGTGTGGTGGCTAATTCAAATTTGACATTCCACAAAACTGTTCAAAAGTCATCTTACACTCATTACTTGTCACTTTCCCCTAGTTTCTCTTTTTTCAAAGTGGATAATTGACAACAACAGCAGCATCAAGCTCAAACCCAGGCCCATTACAGCTTCAAAGCTTCCTCACGTCCAAAGGAGCTCAGCCTGAAAGCCCTTGTGCTGCGTCTGACCCGCTTCAATTCCTTTCACACACACTGAGAATCATTGATTCTGTAGTCGATTGTTCTAGTCTAGTCATCAGGAAAAGCCTTGCTTGTTTTGTTAAGAGTGAGGGTCTCTCTTTCATCCTCTCTCTCCCGTGTGTGTGTGTGTGTGTGTGTGTGTGTGTGTGTGTGTGTGTGTGTGTGTGTGTGTGTGTGTGTGTGTGTGTGTGTGTGTGTGTGTGTGTGTGTGTGTGTGTGTGTGTGTGTGTGTGTGTGTGTGTGTGTGTGTGTGTGTGTGTGTGTGTGTGTGTGTGTGTTCCTCTTGTGTAAATGCGTTCCAGCTAGATTTAGTGGAGGGTTTAAGTGCTAGGCGAGGCTGAGCCCATGGCACAGCCAGAACAGGTTGAGTTTCAAAGGGGCTTATCGGGGGAATTAGGCAAGCCTTTGGAGTTTGAGCGTAGCCTAATTCCTGGTGACCTTTCCCTGGCTCTGGTTTGACTTTTTCTGGTGATCAGCAAGTGCTCTAACAAGCTTTTCCGTCTGTGTGGCGGGGGATTACTGTGGAGCAGCCGTGCCCTCCCCTGCACTCACACAGAGCCATCTGTGGAAAAGAGAGAGAGAGAGAGAAGGCTGATTTATTTATACTACATCGTTCAACAGTGTGGCACACAGAAAATTGCTGATATACAAGCCCACAACGTGCCACGGATGGTACACATTGTGAGCTTGTATATCTGCTATATTCAGAGAGAGAGAGAGAGAGAGAGAGAGAGAGAGAGAGAGAGAGAGAGAGAGAGAGAGAGAGAGAGAGAGAGAGAGAGAGAGAGAGAGAGAGAGAGAGAGAGAGAGAGAGAGAGAGAGAGAGAGAGAGAGAGAGAGAGAGAGAGAGAGAGAGAGAGAGAGAGAGAGAGAGAGAGAGAGAGAGAGAGAGAGAGAGAGAGAGAGAGAGAGAGGCAAAGGTCTTTGGAGAGGGAGAGAGAGGCAAAGTAGGCAATAGCCCGAAGGGGCATTGTCATGCCTGTCTATGTGTTGGTGAGGATTCTGCTCCTGTCAGAGCCTCCCTTTGTGACAAATTGGTATGTTTTGTTCAGCCATTTTAAACTGCCAGGTATCAACAATCCTTCCAGCCTATTATACTAGCATTCGTGGCATGTGATAATTTTTTGGAGGGTGAGGGGTTGGGTCTCTGTACTTCCTTCTAAGTACCTCTGGGGTATCCATTTGATATTCACTTCACCTTTTCTTTGTCAAACGGGCTAGGATTATTGATTCTTATGAAGAGGGCTTAGGGCGTTTGGAGGTAAGCGTACACTTTCTTTAATCATTGTCTTGACTCATCTTTCCGTGTACCTTTTAGTTTGGCTTGAGTTAGCATTTACTTGTTTCCAGGTGCAAGTGAAAATGAGTCACCATTTGTGTTTTTGAGTGCCGCTTTTTATGTAGTATTTATACACATACAGTGACATTGCAATGTGTTTTTTTTCGTACAAAACCATGACAACTAGCATGGAATTCAATTAGAACTGTAGAAAAACAAATTATGAAGTTACTAAATACAGCATAGCTTTACATAAACATTTTACTTATAATGCCACATGATACCGTATGCTAATGAGATGTTATATGGTCTGATTCCATTCATTATCCTTCTAGGGAAGTGCGTTACCCAGAAACCCCTTCTTAGTAAACAATTGAATTGATTGCACTTAATCAGAGTGCTTCTGAATTAATTGGTGGTATAGTATATGTCACATCAGTTGTAATTAAACAGTAGATTGGCTGTTTACCAAATGAAATGGAAACAAGCGCTTATTTTCCTCATTATACTTGTAGGTTTGCCAGCAGAACTCGACTTGACTGATGCTTGACAGTGAATACTCAGGAGGAGATAGAACAGAATACAGAAATAAGCATTCAAACTCCTTGTTCTTAACTTGGCACTGTGACACTAGTGACAGGTTTATTTGACCTTTTATTGCTATTTCACTGCTAGGTCTGTGGGTTAGCGTATACTTACAACAGAAATAATGAGATCATTACCCTGCTCACATGCATGTGTGACAGGACAGGAGGATATTGTAATCTGTCCTGTCAGTGTGCCTGTCTGTCTGTCAGTCAGTCAGTCAGTCTGTCTGTCTGTCTGTCTGTCTTGAAATGGAGTGTGGATGACTGGATTGGATTTTTATGAAACTTGTTGGGAATAGATTTAGGCTGCCCTGAAAGAAATACTCAAGAATGTATGGGTGGATTCTCAGCATGGAACTTGGTGGGAATGTTCAGTACTGTTCAGACTGCCCTGACGAGATTATTCACTTTTGGGTCAAAAAAATAGTCAAAGGTCAAGGCCACCATCAAGGTCATGGTCAAAATTACTGTAGATTACCGGCAATATCTCAAGAATATATTGTAGAGACTTGGAACAAGAGAGAGGGTTGTGCAGACAGGGTTTGTACCCCATAGGTGTGAATCTGTTCATAGCTTAGCTTTAATGTCTGACTGCACCACGTGCTGTTTACATTTCTGACTAGAAAATCAATCAATCAATCAGTTCTATGAAATAATTTAAAGCCCCAGTTGCAGTATGGCTTACTTTATAGGACATTGTACTGCCTTGTTTGTGTTTGGACTTTGGACACTTTGGATTTCTCTTCTCTCGGACTCACTTAAGATAAAAGGACTGACAGAATGTGACACACACTTACAGTAACGTGAGTTTTGAGCATGTCCTGAGCTAAAGCACTTGGCTGTATCATAATAATGATACTTATAAACATTGACATAAACCTAGACCTGTTCTTTGTATCATGACAGCTCAGTCTACAGTATGTAAATATTAAATATTCCAGTTAGATTTCTAAAAGAAAAGCCTATCACTTGTCTCATAATTTGTACAATCCCATATAAATGGCATAGAAGGCATGAAAAGACTTGCTAACCGATGTCCATGCAACGCTTTTCAGAGACAAGACAATGCAACAAAAAACGTGAGAGTGAAGGAAGTGGCACAGGAGTGAGAGGAAAGGACGAAGGGGAACACAGAGGTGTCTCTGCTCCGGTAATCGGCCATGCAGCCAGACAGAGGTGTCTTTCATGAGTCCTTGGCTCAGGTTCTCTGTGGGCCCGCGTCAGGGGAGAGAGGGGCCTGTGCACTGTGAGCGTCTGATGCTACGTGTGTGGGGTCCTGATGGCTGTGCCAGGGGGGGCAGTGCAGGGGCACACCAGACCCCCAGTATGGCCCTTTAACCCGTTCAGTCCAGGAACACGTCTGTGTCATTTATTACATTTTAGCTATAACCATTATTTTTATACTTTGGCTATTCAAGAAATAGCAGATCTACGAGCTTATAGATCTGCTATTTTTGAAAAATCTTGAACATTTGTGCAAATCTTTGAATATGTATATGTATTTTTAAACAACATTTTTAACTAAAATCTTTGCTTCTGGGGGGTCCCTGGAACAACATATTTTTGGGGGCCCTTGACAGGAAAAAGTTTGAGCACCACCGATGGAGCAACAATATTTCTTTTTCCGAAAAATGAACACATTTGTTGAGACATTTGATTTGAGACATTTGTTGAAATAGTAGATCTACAAGCTCATAGTGTGGCACTCGGCGCCGCGCTATGAGCTTGTAGATCTGCTATTTTTGAATAGCCAAAGAAATCTAAAAATGACAGAGCATGCGTCCCCGGATTGAATGGGTTAAGAGCTCTCGGCAGACGAGAGGGAGAGGAGCAGGCAGACTACACGGCCGCACACACACACACACATCATCATGCAGGATGCATCTGGGGAGCCTCTCCTCCCTCTCTACTGCATTATCATAAAAAGTGATTTAGAACTGATTGATGCAAATGGCCCTCTGTTCTTTTCTATCATTAACGGGCCCTTCGCTGTGGCCACAGGCGGTGATTAAAGCTGTCATTTCCAGCTACTCATTAAAGGAGAGCGGCGGGCCATGGGAGGGATTCAGAGAGAGAGAGGCCAGAGTGGGGAGGGTGAGAGTGTGGGAGGAGGAGGGGGAGGGTTGGGCCCTTTTTATCCTGAAAAAAATGCTGTCTGGTGAAAGTGCCTGACTGAAAAGCAAGGCCAAGCTTTGTAGTTTTTTTTTTCTTTGGCCATGGTTTCTCTATAGCCCAGCTCAGACAGGGACTACTTAACTCGTACCAAAAGAAACCTTCTGCGGTCGAGCCCCACTTTAATAGCGTCTTTTACGACCCCCCCTATTACTTTTAGCTTGGATTGCTTGAGGGTTTGCTTGTAAATAAATTAAAAACAACAACAACCAGAGTTCAAGTTGAATTCACTTTACTGTTTGTATTCGTTTTCACCGATTTTGTAGAACAAGGGGGTTTTGACGCGCATACTAGGCTGTGAAGAAATTCAATATGACTCTATTTTATGTTTTCATTTTGCTGCTGGCTGTAAATCACAAACAATGCTCTCAATGAAAGTGAAACTGACAAAGGAACTGCAACAACCCCAAACACCAAAGTGAATCTGTAGCCCCCCCCCCCCCCCCCCCCAACACGTCTGGCAGAGATTACTGTGTACGTGCGTGAGCACACGTGCCTGTGTGTGTGTGTGTGTGCGCGAGTGCGCGTGCGTGTGTGTGCGTGCGTGTGTGTGCGTGACTGTACCGCGAGGATGTCTCTGTACTTGAACGTGCGTGCACTTGCCAGGATCTGATCTCCTCTAATGGGGGGGGGGGGGGGGTTTCTTGGCTAGCGGCAGTGAGAATTGAAGCTCCAGCTGAGCGCGCCTCTACAGGGGCCTTCGACACCACAGGGTCCTGGGGACCTGTACTAATGGCCTGGGGAGCCCTTACTGCTATTGTGCCCAGCAGGGGTTCCCATTCGCCACAACCTCCACACCCCCACATCGCCTTAATCTCTCAGTGTCTCGGTCTCACTCTGATTGCATGCTGGGAATATGGTCAGGGGCGCCCGTGGTTTACAGAGATGAGGATCGAGGGGGTGTGGGGTGGTTGAGGATTTAGGGAAGACACTGAGGAGGGCGAAGATGTGTCTTCTGAGGTGGGATGGCACTGGGGCACTAAGCTCCAATCAGAGAGGTCCATCGATTGACATAATTCTGCAGCAAACGTTTCCTGGTCCAACATGTAATACCCTCACCAGAGGCCTCCCCCTCTGCAGTGTGTAGGGAGATGCTGGAGAAGAAGGTTAACCCCCGCCTTGTACTCGGCGGCTGATCTCACAGTAATCACTATGCTCTCTTTCCGCACCCCACACATGGTGCCAGACAGTGTTTTTACCCCCACTGCAACCGCCATCATCTTTACCCCATGCAAGGAAGGAGAAACAAGAAATGTGGATAAATACATGCTGGTGAATACGAGCTAGCAGTGAATAATGTGGAATGTTACCCCCCAACATTAAAATGAGAACTGTTGAAGACTATGACCTCTCCTACTGTCCTCATTGTGGAGGAACATGACTCTCTTGTGAGATGCATTATGAGCAATTAGTCTCCAGATGAAAGCCAATTAATTACTAGCCACAGGCAAACAAGCACAATATTTGACTGTAAATTACTGGCTATTTAAAGGCTTCATTTTTGTTGGCATCTTGTTCAAATGGGGATTAATCGACATCAGACACTGTGCATTTCCTGACCTTGCACAGTGCTGTTGAAATTCAGCCAGCCATCTTGCTCCCCATAGAATTATTCTAAGATGGATAGTGGTGCAGTTGGTAAGCAAACTGGGTTGGTCAAAACACCTAGTATACTGCCTTCTCAGATATGCCATGTTCATGGAAACTACAGTCCAAATCGGCCTTTTGGAGACCTGTTCCAACTCTAATCTCTCATGTGTGTTTATGGCTCATTAAATCTGGCTTTATTTTTTACGGCAAACGTTGCAGTAATTGCCTTTTTAAGAAGAGCACAGCGTAGCCTCACATGCATCGGTGATGGAAAACCACACAGGCATTGTCTATCGGGGGCCTAATGGCACAATTAATTTTGTTCCGTCTGTTCGGGAGACTTTCAAGGAAAATGGATTCCTCCCCCCCCCCTCCCCACTTGCTCTCTAAACTGGTTTTAATGAAGAAGATAAAGTGGTTCCTTGGGTATCTCATAGTCTCAGCAGCAGTCACTTCATTTGACATTATTCCAGTGTTGCTGAATGGGGCTAGCAGGCTGCCTCCTCCTTAGCTCCATGTTGACAGGCCTGCAGCTGCCTCCTAGGGCTGCTATAATGAGGCTCTATCTCTCAGGATTAGGGGTGTGGGACCAGGGAGGGGTCTTCACACACACAGCATTGGTAATGGAGGAAAAGCTAAAAAAAAGTGGGCGCTATGTACTGTAGCCGTCCTCCATTTACAGCTCCAACCCAGCCTGAACCTGGATTATGCCATGCATCATGTGGTGCCATGTTGCCATGCTAGCCTTATCTGCAGTGGGCTGAGCCTTCAAGCTGCCCAAGCAGCTGACAGTGGCATTATTACTCTCCAGCATATGCCTGGAGGGGCCCACCTCTCCAGGGAGAGTCTGCCTGCAGACCGCAGTGCCCTGCTAAGGGGAGGAGCTGACAGAGTCTTTATAACGATAGACACTGTCCCCAAGGACCGCTCAGGAATAAATTAGCAAGGCCACAGCCCCTCTGGCATAATATGATTGGACAAAAGGGAGGCAGCGCCGCCCCTACCTCCGTCCCAGAGGACATGTATACTCGCTGTTCCACCTTATCTTTGCCAAGCATTAAAATACATGATTGCACCTCCGGGGCATGCTCAAAATCGGTCCTTTGTGTGTGCATTCATCTAGCCATTCGCCCCGTAACCACGGAGCATAAACCCTGCCTCTGAACCATTCGAAAAGCAGGATATTGTTTGTAAGTTAATAAACACAGTCGCTGATCTAGTAAAAGTTTCTTTATTGGCTTCAGAGCCATTCGCCTCCTGTTTGGTGGCTGAAAGTGATCCAAGAAAGGAGAGAGGGGGACAGAGGGAGAGAGAGAGACAGAGGGAGAGTGGCTTAGTGTAAGACTCTAAATCCCCTGCTAAAATACACAGCCCTCAGGTGACGCGGCTTCTTAACCTCAGCCTGCTCGGTCTGATAAGAACGTTGACGTTCCTTTGTTGTTGGTTGAAGAGTAATGTAGACACGCCAGAGGCTATTAAAACGAGTTCAGCCTGAGAGTTGTTAATCAGGAGCTTTCACCACCCCGTAATATCTTGGGAACATGGGAACGTCCTCCTTAGAGTCTGCAAGCTAAATGTTGTTCACCAGCAAAAGAGCCCCGACCATTTTATGTTTGTGTGCTCCCATGGCAACGTCCCATACGAGATACCTAAGGGCAGCTTTATACTCGACTGATACAAATCCACTCCCAGGCCTCACCGTCTGTGACCTCCGCCCAATATTAGAAAGTGGGTATTTATTTAAAAAAAAAAATCCAGAGGAATTTTGCAGAAACCCGTTCCAGCTGTTTTTCGGCGAGTCAAACCCCCAGCTGTCGGTGATTACTGCTGTGGATCATGCCCAGAGCTTCACCAACAGTTTCCTTGATTAGCAATTATCCTGAAAAGAAAAAAGGAAAAAAACAACAACAACGAAAAAGCCGAAGGGAAAGCATGAACATGTCCTGAACCTGTGTTTCCATTAAACATGGTTCTGTGAGGGCAGGCGGAGGTTTGCTCTGGTTTGCTCAGTACACTTGGCTTTGATTCGCCCTGCGTTGCCCAGATGTTAGGATCTGGCCCCACGCTGCCTCATATGGTTCCACTCACTCTCCGGGGGAGGAAAATAAATGGTTTGTTTTTCTATTGTGGTGCCGCTCATTACACACTTATGAAGCTGGCTTTTGAAGATTAGAAACTTGTGCTTGCGTTGAGCCACATATAAGCGGGTACGTTGCTGTGGAATGTGTGGCTTTTTTTAAGCTCGTATTTTTTTTCCTTTTTTTCCCCCCACTAAATTACTCATCTCAGTTTCAAACTGACAGGAACAAGGATTAGCATCAGTGTAGCACAACCTCTGGTCCTTTTGGTGGTAATTTTAGCTGCCGCCGTTAAAATATTTCCTGTGTCAGTGCCGGGGCTTGCTTTAAGCAAACCCAGCAAAGTCTGTTCCCTACCAGGCTAAAGCCCTGTGGATACAGAGTTTCTTGGCTATTTCCCGACTACTGCTTTAAACTAACTAGTGTCACATTTCTAGAATTGACAGCACCTTGGTTTTTCCTCTTTGGCGTTCCTGCCTGTCCACACTCTGTCCATGCCTCCCACAGTTCTACTAAAGGGCCCAGGGAAGTATTGGTTCTGTAGGGGTAGCAGGTGTTCCCAGACTCTTTCCTGACCTCTTTTGGTTTAGCTGTATGTCAGTGGGGGACAGGCCTGTGGTGAGGCTCGGATCGCCCTTCTTACTGAGAGGTCACACATACCATGCCCTCTCGGAATCTAAAAGAGGGACTAGAGGTGAAAGAAAAGAAGATTGACTTGTGGGAGTCTTCCCAGCAGAAATAGCCTCTTAAGTTCTCGAACCCCAGAATCTTCTTGGGCTTGAACAATGAGAGCGCAACTTCTCTCAGTTTGTCATCGGGTTTGTCACGGTTGTCCTTCACTGCTGAAAGACGTTGCCAGGTGAAAAACTGAAAAACACAGCCACTGTTTTTCTTTAGTCTGACTGGACTGAAAAAAAGAAAACAGATTAAAGTAGGAATGTTGAAATTTCATGAACTGCGACTCAAGGCTGTGTTGTGTTGATCACTTGAACGTTACATTCCCTAAAGAATTTGGTTGTTGAATGGAACATTGACGGGCTCTGGCCTGTGTTATTGTTCTGTCACTGATGACACAGAAATACAGAGCAGACACAGACACAAGTACATATATTGCCTTCTAAAGTCCTTGGTGTTAGACTCCAGGACTATGATACACTCTCCTCAGCCGAATTGACATCTCTAATGCAGAATTAGAGCATCTTGATAGAGGCACAGAGAGGCGGGTAGACGTTGCTTATCTTCATTAAGTGTCCCTTAATTGGCTTTGTAAGGAATAATCTTCCCCATCTCTCTGAGCAGCTCGGTTGGTAGACAGGCCACATACCAGCGCTGCTGATCTGTCAAAACGTCAGACGGATCTCAGAAATGAAAGCGGCACATGCCAGCAAGTCGTTGAACACTGTGTACAAACACTCCAGATCACAATGCTTGTCACAATCCCAGTTCCAGGGAAAATTAGAGCACATGTTAAACAGAACTGTCATGAGCAGTGTTCCTCCAGTTGTGACTTTGTTTTTTTGCGTCTTGCTCTTGAAAGCACTCCCGACATCTGAATATTAGCATGTTTCCATTCATCTCATGGTGTATCTGCCACTGTTAGCGAACAGTGACAGCACCCGCGAAAAGTTGAAGACCCCGGAGCCCTCGTGTTGTCAAAATGAAATGCATGCAGGAAGTGGTTTTTCGGTGGCCACCTGCGTAGCACCCACTAGCGCTCCGGGGTGTCGCCTTGATGTACGTTAGAAGCGAAGCGAACGAAGCTTGTCAGTCTATTTGCTCCATTTCCTGTCTTGCCGCATACTCCGTCTCTGTAGGCCACACTGTATCCTGCAGCTTAATAGACTGTAGAGGACTCAATTGAAAATGTGAATGTGCCCATCACAATGTGTAACCTTGCTCGCCCTAGGTATTTAACACAGGATGTCTGGCAGCGATGGCTTGGCAGAGGCATGTCAGGGACAAATGAAAAGCTATTACTGGAGATGCGTGTGCGCGTGCACTCATGCGTCGCGCTTTTGTGCGGGCGGGCGGGCGTGTATGTGTGTGTGCCTCCAGCTGTCCCTACAAACTCCCTCAGCTCACAGACCGCGCGTCACTACAAGCAAGAGTGACATGTGATGGCATTCTTTATTTATCTACTCCAAGGCCACGTACAACATGTCTCTTTGTGTCCCTGTCACCGGTACAGTAAGCGCCAGAGAAGGGAGGGAATCACTGTAATAACAATGGGGACGTGTTTGTTTGGTAAGCCAGTTCTCTCTCTCCAGGCTAGCGCCTTGATGGATTCATAAAACTTGACAGCTAATGAGATGCAAAGGAAAAATGGAGAAACATCCTTAGCCCATTTTATATGCAGCACCATTGCGAATACACCAGTATTCGCAATGGTGTAATGTAAACATTTTATACAGTCCTGTACCGTGGCAGCATTTTGTGTCAAAGGTATATGCTATACTTCTCCTTTTGTCTTCAGCAGTGTCTTATAGAGAGATTATAGAGCCTTAGTACAAAAGTACAAATGTGTCTGTTTTTATAGATGTTATTTCATTTATGATATGTTTCTCAGGACAATGAATGTACTGTTACTGGGCTATTCAGTCAAATACCAGCATGTTCGCTGCTTATAAACACTTAAAAATGTGTGTGTGTGTGTGTGTGTGTGTGTGTGTGTGTGTGTGTGTGTGTGCGTGCGAGCGCGTGCGTGTCTGCGTGCCTGCGTGCGTGTGTATAGACGGGACAACCAGACAGCCGAGAGATGCAGTCATGTCTTAATCCAAATGGAGTCTCTTGTCTGTCACAGACATCATTAGTCCTCCATGGGAATATCAGTTAATGGATGTGTGCTAATGTACAAACATATTTATGATCCATCAAGCACTAAGACTCACTGGACCTCCTGTATGATTTATCACTGCACTAACTCACCAGCAGGAATAAGAGACGTGCTTTTCTGCTCTGTGTGATGCTGGTGTTATGCATGCCAATGCTGTTTCCTCTAATGGTGGATGGATGGTCCCACCGATGGTCTCGAGACCAGGGCACACTGAGCTCTGTTTTTAAAAACTTAAACCCTGTATACTTAGTTGTACATCATAGAAAACATAGCTGGATAGACATGTAGATTGGCTATTATGACATGCCATGCCCAGAATAGGGACGCTAGGGTTTATGTGGTTAATGAGGATTGCATGGAACACATCCATCCACCCTGTCATTGCACTAAAGAGCTCGGTTGCAGATGCCAGGCCTTTCCGGCGACAGAAACGACATCTGTGAACATCTGCTTTGGAAATTGAAACTTGCCTCGGAATGGAACGTTGACTTTGTTTTCCGCCTTGGCGGACCAATTAGGGCTCAACAGATTTTACACAGCCGGATCAATTTGAAAAACAATAACTGTATCGGCCATTATTTTTCTGGTTTTGATACCAGCGGGTATACAGTAGGCCCTAGATTGCCCATTAGTATTAGCAAAGAACAGCAAGCACGTACTGACTTCCACAACATCTCCACGCCATTCTCACACACATCCCTAGAGACAGCAGTGCCTTTAATCTAGTGAACACACAAGCCCCCACTCCTTGTGTGTGTGTGTGTGTGTGTGTGTGTGTGTGTGTGTGTGTGTGTGTGTGTGTGTGGGTTTGTGTGCACAGCGTGTACACAGTGCTACATAGCCAATCCCACCCCCCACCCCCCCTCCGGCGTCCTTGCTACAGTTAATTAACAGTTATTAGTGTTAGCACAGAGCACCGGATACGATGTCACAAATCATCACGTCTCTAGGTGCAGTTACAGCAATTAAGAGCTCTGTCGCACCTCCCCTTGCCACAGTCATTTGGTACGCATCCAGGTTCCCTTTTAGACCTGAAAGCGCTGATCAAATCATTTCTGCTTGGCGATTTTGTCGCTGTTATTTCCAGCCCTAATGATGTGAGCTACAACTTTTATTGTAAGACATTAAAACAGTGTGAAAAAGTACTGCACACTTCCTCCTTTGTTGCTCCTGTGGAATAATGACTTGGAAAAAGCTGGGCTTTTCACTTTCCTGCAGGAGCAAAATGCTTTATTTACACCCAGCAGGCTGTCTATACCTGGCGACGATATGCAGCCAGGGTATGCTGCCAAGCCGTGTGTGTGTGTGTGCGTGTGTGTGTGTGTGTGTGTGTGTGTGTGTGTGTGTGTGTGTGTGTGTGTGTGTGTGTGTGTGTGTGTGTGTGTGTGTGTGTGTGTGTGTGTGTGTGTGTGTGTGTGTGTGTGTGTGTGTGTGTGTGTGTGTGTGTGTGTGTGTGATGGGGAAGGAAGTGTGAAAGTTGGCAAAAGATTGAGCTGCAGATTCATGTTTAGCTTCTGATTTTAGTGTGAGGTGTGACTTTTTCTGCTCTGATCAATTAGTCATCCTTTTAAATGGAAACTTAATTGCATCCCTCTGAAGGACAAGGCTGCTTGATTTGTGTTTTCAGCACTCCTGCCCTCGCTTTTGCTTTATCTGTTTTATCACACGTCATACAAGCTTTTATTTGTTCGTTTGTGTGCGACTGAGATCAGCTGGAGCATCTTAATGCTCTTAGCCCTGCACACTGAACAGTCATGTGTTCTTGAGCAGTGTCAAAAGAGAACTCTGGTGAATTAACGCTAGCCTCTTGATAACTTCCAAGAGGCTAGTGCCATTGTTTACAACCTCAATGGTGTCCGCTCATGCCGTTACCTTGCTTTGTTTTGTATTTGTTTTTGCATTAAATAAACAGCATTTGGGAGTGTGGTGCTAGCCGTTTCTGACGTTCTGACATTATTCTAAACTTTGTGCTATAATTTTACTAGCAATGGCTTCACGGTATACGAATATTTACATTGCATGCGGGTATAGCTACAAACCCCCTATGAATAAGGAAACAATAACTATATGCCCTTTCCTTAA
Organism: Gymnoscopelus braueri; assembly: GCF_963280865.1. Taxonomy (NCBI): domain Eukaryota; kingdom Metazoa; phylum Chordata; class Actinopteri; order Myctophiformes; family Myctophidae; genus Gymnoscopelus; species Gymnoscopelus braueri. Next base: position 22,077,585 of record NC_137609.1, on the reverse strand, counting down.
CAAGATCCCAAAAGACTACAAACTTTGGCATGCCATCTTGTACATAGACATACAGTAAGAACTATGAGCGTACAGGCTGTATTGTCTGTACATTTCTGGCCATTTTTCGGACTCAAAGGGTGTCACAGTGCTAATGACAAACACACACAAACACTGGTCCTAGTGCGGGAGGCGGCACCCCTTCACAGCTCCCCCGGGCCTCCTCTGTCTGGTGTCAGCGAAATAAACACACGTAAACGGTTGTTAGGATTGACACTGGAGCTGCCATCGATCGGCAGCCATGAATCATTGGCAGGGCAGAGAGAAACGGTGTGCTTCAAAGAGAGGCTAGGGGAGCTGCAGAGGGCCGTAGCTCACTGGAGACAGGCCATTGATGGGACTGGACAGGGAAGGCTATTGCCCCTACCTGGCTTTCATCAAAGTAGAGTAGAGGAGAAAGGACCTGCTGGATACATCCATCTTCACTTCAGTTCTCTCACACGCACGCACGCACGCACGCACGCACGCACGCACGCACGCACGCACGCACGCACGCACGCACGCACGCACGCACGCACGCACGCACGCACGCACGCACGCACGCACGCACGCACGCACGCACGCACGCACGCACGCACGCACGCACGCACGCACGCACGCACGCACGCGAGCGCATGCGCGTATAGACGCACAGGGTAGCATACTATGAAGCTACATTAGTGACGATGATAGGTATCCCCGCTGAGAGGGGGTGATAACAGGTCTTGGTGGTCCTGAGGGCATTATTATCCTGGAGAGATCTGGACTATGGGGGTCAGACTCTGACATGTGCATACACACAACACACAACACACACACGTACACTGCTCATGTAAGGCATCCTAACGAAGAGACAATATTGCCTTTGAAAATGATGCACAACTATACTATTACAAAATGATTTCAGAATGCTAGTATTACGATAAACAAATCGTTTTTGTTACCACCACGCTCTGTCACTTCTGGTCCTCATAAAACATGAGAAAAATGACAAGCGAAGGGTCGCACTCAGAATGACAGGATCAAGGTTTCTTTTATTTCTCCATATACCCTAAGTTACAAAAGTTTTCGGCTATCCAGCCTTTGTCAGTGTGTATTCAATGCTAGTATTAAAATTACTCAATGCCGCTTGAATGTCTTATAAAAGGCACTGCATGCAATGATTTAACTTTCTGCAACTAGGAAGCAAAAGCATCTCAGCCAAACAATATGGCTAACATATTGTTTGGTTAAATACCGTGTGCACAGATTTGCACACTGTATTTGGGCCACAGAGGTCCTCCTGTCTCTCCCTCTCTATGCTGATATGTTATGCTGTATTTAAACCTACATCGAGAAAAAGTTTAATATCTTCCTCAGAGTCGGGAGAGAGCAGGACAATGTGGTATGATGTGTGATTTCCATAAATTCTCCCCTGGAGGAATGCTTAGCATGGCTGACACATCTATTTTATGCCCACCCAACCCACCCACGCTCACCCTCACCACCCACTCTTCCAGCTCCCTCTAAGACTAATATTAACACATACTGCAGCCGTTGAACAGGATGACATCCCACTGCAGCTCCTAAACACCTCTGTTCATTCTCTACGGCTGCATCCAAGCAACACCTTCCACCCCATGGCAGTATGCATTTCCACCCTGGCAGAATGGCCCAAAACAGGGTAAAACGGGATAACATGTCTGTGTTATATGTGTGATATTCTCCCTTGAGGAGCGATAGGATGTAATATTTGAATAAGTGGTTGTGCAGAGGAGGTCGAAAGAGAGAGAAAAGCAATGGGTTGTGACAATAGAAGATGGATGCTGCATGTATGGCCATGCCTTCGTGTTCAGAGGCTGAGGCAGTGGCTTGGTCGTACGAGAGGCAAGGCAGGAAAGAGAAGTCACCTTCATATCACCCTGAGGAGCGTGTCACACCCTGGAGCACACTGATATCTTAACATCTCTCACACACAGGGAGAGAGAGAGAGAGAGAGACATGATCATGGCTGTGTTGTATGCACAGTGCATAGGATGCTTCTTTTCTTACAGGGAGACGGTTTCACCATGCATATGATACACAGGAACAACAAGTAAAGAGACATGCATGTGTGCATAGTACACATGATTATGCACACGCACACATCTGCACATCAGGGTGAAGAGCAGCCTGAGGTGTTGCGCACACCAACCTACTTGCGCCCATGGCTGATGATGGATGGGCCTCTCTCTCTCTCTCTCTCTCTCTCTCTCTCTCTCACTGATGAAGGTCTCATCAGAGGGCCAGTCAGAGGCTGAGGGAAAGGTTTCATTTTCCTCTCATTACAGCAGGCACTGGAGAATCACTGGGCTTCAAAGCTGCTTGATTGCATTGTCAGCCCTTTGGTGAAAGGCGTGTGTAATCTGTGCTGTGTGATGGCGGCTTCAGGCCATCACATCGCCACTGGCTAGATCATTGGGTGTGTGTGTGTGTGTGTGTGTGTGTGTGTGTGTGTGTGTGTGTGTGTGTGTGTGTGTGTGTGTGTGTGTGTGTGTGTGTGTGTGTGTGTGTGTGTGTGTGTGTGTGTGTGTGTGTGTGTGTGTGGGGTGTGTGTGTGTGTGTCATAAAGAACCCATATAGCATACATATGATGTTTTGCATATTATCGTATATTATTGTTTGTCTTTAAATGTCTCGATGAATTGACTACGGGCCTCAATGGAAATAAGCCCTGGGCTTTTTTGGGTTATCCTTTTAGCATTATTTTGTATAAATCTGTGCCACCGTGCCTTTCTTTGCAAAAGTATTCAATCAATCAATAAATCAGCATGATATGGGTCCAGTGGTCCACACATTAATCACTGAGAAGATTTATGTAGCAGTTAAAAAAAGAAAAATCCCTGCACAGAGGCAGATGAATAAATAGATTGATAAATACATTTCATAGACAACAATTGATCGTGAAAGGAAGCCTATACCCTGCTGCGGTGCGATGAATAGTAATTCAGACCCGTCTGGATCGTCATTCCACTTGTGGTGTTATGAAATCAGATCAAATGTCAGTTATCAACAAATTAAGCTTGTCACCATTTCAACTAACGATTACAATTCATCTGACTCATCTTACGCTGGGCAGCTATGTTTGCTGTGTTGATAGTTGAAAGGTCAAACGCTGGGAAGGCAATCACTATTTATCGCTCTAATTATCATTATCGTGATCAATCCCTGATAAAGAGCCATAGAAGAACAGTAATTATCACCAGTTTAGAAATGGTAATTACGGGCATCATTAGTGGCCATCATTATGTTTAAATGGGGCCATGGTCCACTAGGTTCCTCCCTGAGCGCCCCCCCCCCTCTCTTTATCTGTGGTGTGTTCCATCACTTTCTCAGCTGGAGATGTGAGCAGCCTGGACCAGTGGGGAGAGGTTTTGAGGGAGTAATATGGGGGTACACTGGGTGTATTTATTGGTATCTGAACCAACCTAAACAGGTTTTCGAGACTACCTTCCCACAGGGCAATAGCAATAGGCACTGTACCTGAATACTTCTCTACCGGGGGACTCAGGGATGACCCCACCATGGCTCAAATCACTGCAGAGAACAGGGAGAGTGGCCTGGCTTTGATAGCTTTCCACGTCACATCCTGCATCTTCTCACTTCGTTTTCTTTCCATTCCACCAGGAATGTCACACACACTGGTGTGTACTGGGTGGAGCTCACTGTTGGAAATACTGATAACCGAAAACAAAACTCTTTCCATGCAGCCTCACTGAGGTAGAGGCTTATATATTTTAAATTCCTGCTGAGACTTGAGGTCACACGATTCAAGAAAAGCATGTGAAGACATTGCCCACCATTGGCTGTAAGCAGGCTAATGTTGACACAGAGCAGAATCCGTAAAGGCGAACTTCCCGATGACCGAATGAGTAATGCTACAAGATTCCACCTTGTCTCTTCAACATGCGGTGCGGAGCGCTTAAACTCCTTAATGTAAGAAGCTGCTCAAAATGTCATGCTCATATCAAGTGTGGGCCTTCAATTTAACATGAGGTTTAAAAAAATCCTGGGACTGCTTTTTTAATGTTGATGGACATGGTGTTTTTGGTGTAACTCCTGAAAAATGCATCAGCCATATCCAGGGCAAATCAGATGCGATGTTTCGAGGCAGGGTAAAAGAACAAAGCGACACCACAGTGAAGTGGAGAGAAACCAATATGTTGTTTTGACAAGTTCATCACCTCAGGGCTCTCAGGAGGACACCTCCCACAGGCGGTGTGTGTGTGTGTGTGTGTGTGTGTGTGTGTGTGTGTGTGTGTGTGTGTGTGTGTGTGTGTGTGTGTGTGTGTGTGTGTGTGTGTGTGTGTGTGTGTGTTTATGTGATTTGTTGTACATTTTCACAAGTGCACATGTATGTGTGCATTCATTGTATCACACATTCACCATAAAACCCAGAGTGATAAATGAACACTCAGGATTTTTTTACCATAGCAAAACCTACATATTAGGAAACAGCATAGTTCACATATTGTGTTGCTACGCATCCCTCCATGTGTGAATTCATAAGCTGTGTCAGGTGCTACCTTGCCCAAAGCATTAGTGGAATCGGAGTCGATGACAGGTGTTATGGGGGCCCACCTCTCCCTGTCAGATCGGTAGCCCCCTGAGGGCTTAGCGCAGTCAGAGTTACAACTCCACAGAGCGTGACTAAAAGACCCCCTCCACTAACACCCTTTCATTGGGAGAGTCGCCGAACTCTCTAAATGACTTCCTGAGGGCTCGCCAACCGCCCTCATGCAAACAATGTGATCATCGGAGCACACTAATCACTTGACAGCAGAGGAAAACACAAAGACGTGAGTCGCCCTCGCTCTCCAGCCAAAGCTCAGTCTTGAGTTGAACCCAAGCTAACTTGGCTCATGTTAGCCCAGGTCCCCAAAGCGTGTTGTTGGAGTTGGCCCATGTGACCCCGTGGGCCACCGTATTGTTCATTGCGCTGAATTAAAACTTTTCAATGGATGAATTGTTTACCTCTGTGTCAATGGGACAGTGAAAGGAGAACCAAGTGTGACAACTGTGTGTGTGTGTGTGTGTGTGTGTGTGTGTGTGTGTGTGTGTGTGTGTGTGTGTGTGTGTGTGTGTGTGTGTGTGTGTGTGTGTGTGTGTGTGTGTGTGTGTGTGTGTGTGTGTGTGTGTGTGTGTGTGTGTGTGTGTGTGTGTGTGTGTGTGTGCGCATGCGTGTGCCACATTAACATATGTGCCCATACATGCATGGTGAGGTCAAGTTGTGCGAGGCATTTCAGCTGTCTCCCTTGCTAAGCAACACAGACTCTCCCTGTCAAGTGTGAAATCCTCTTACGGGCTCTGTGTGTGTGTATGTGTGTGTGTGGGGGGGGGGGTCGGGGGTGCACACACACCAGTGTGCGTACTTGTGCACGCATGACATGACAGCCAGCGGCAGCCTCAGATCATCTTGTAGTGGCTTCATGTTGGTAAACACAGTACATGGTAAGCCCAGATGAGCCGGCCACTGATGATTGGGTTTACAACAGCTGATAATCTTGGGTGCCATGGCTCCACACTGCCACTATTCCCCCCCCCCCCCCACTATTCCCCCCCCCCCCCCCCACTGTAAATCTGTCTTTGGTGCCACACACACAAAAAACGGATTGGTAGCACTGTTTACACTTGACTTATGTTGGTGTTTTTTTACATTATTATTCTTAACTCCGCCAGGCCGGGAGGCAGAAATTATGCTTTCAACGTGTGTGTGTGTGTGTGTGTGTGTGTGTGTGTGTGTGTGTGTGTGTGTGTGTGTGTGTGTGTGTGTGTGTGTGTGTGTGTGTGTGTGTGTGTGTGTGTGTGTGTGTGTGTGTGTGTGTGTGTGTGTGTGTGTGTGTGTGCGTGCGTTATTCTTCTTCTTCAAACCCTAAAGTCATATTGGTCAAAGGGTTGACCAATTTTGTTTGATTATTTATTATCCTCCTTTGAACAACCCACTGCTGGCATTTCTTTCTCTGTCTTGTGCGGTATAGTATACTATGATGGCCTTCTCCTTTCACAAAGTAGCAATGTAGAGCATTCAGGTTGTAGGCGGTTATTGGCGGTCACAAAACATTAAGAATAATGAAGTGTATTTTTTGTATGACAAAATTATGTGCTACTGCCACTAAGAGACCTGGGTGGTTCTTAGCACCAATGGTCCTCTGAGTCCAGGTATACACACACAGGCACACAAGCTGGAAGAAAACACCTCGTTCATTGCTGCACTCATTTTCTCATCGTGCATACTCACACACACACTTATGCCTCTCCAGGTGTCGCTCGAAAAGCAACAACAAGCCATACGGTTGATCATTTGAAACAATTACGTAAACAAACACTGTTTACAGAGTGGCACACACACACACACACACACACACACACGCACACGCACACTTTCTCTCTCTCTCAGTGAGAACACACAGTTATATCTGTACCCTGGGAGCCTTGCGTCCACTCAAATAACCCCATGGTGAATGTGCTCCTGTCAGGCAGCCAGTGGGGCAGCCTTACAATGTGCACATTTAGGACCCCGGGTTGCCTGGCGGCGGTGCAGTGAGTTTGCGGAGGAAAAGCATGGAATGTTGTCCCACGGGCACACGCAGGGCACACGCAGGGCCCTCTCAAAGGCATCTCTATTACAAGCAGACAAGCAGGTCCTTATGTCATGGTTCACAGGCCCCCGGAGAGAGACACATTTACAGACGGGGTGCTCTGTGCCATGCCAGCATGCGCCCTCCTGGAAATGTACTGGTCCCACTCTCTATTTAAAAGAAAAAAACCACTGTCCCCACTTACAAGGAATCATATTTCTGATTTGACAGTGATACACTGTCAAATATATGCTTGTATACAAAATAAACATACTGCAATTTGTATACTGCTGTAAGTGCAGTCATGATGCTCTTGAGAGCCTCAAAGCATTAATGTATACATTATATAAGCATTATATATCCCAAAAAGGCAGCACATCCAAATGTTCAAATCAATGGAGGACAAAGTATTCACATCTCCACTTTTTTCATTGGCACACACCAATAAACTAACGCTTATACGCGTGACGGCTATGAGCCTTTCAGATGCTCTGATGAAGGCTTTCTTATTTAGTAATTTTTCTATCCCATTGATGATTATAACGGCACATGAAAAGGTAACGTGTGCTGATGTTCCCTGCTTTGATAAGCATCTCCTATAGCGCTACTGTGTGCTATAAGAACATAACAGTGCACTAGTATACCATCACATGCATACTGCACTGCAAATGAACCTGGAAGAGGAATGAAGCCTTGGAATGGGTGCTAAATGTGCCAATGCCAAGCGTGGCTGCCGTGTCTCCCCTCACCCACACTGTTGACTGTTCCCATTTTTACAAAATGGCAAATGGTGCATTTATATAGCGCTTTTATCCAAAGCGCTTTACATGGATTGTGCATTAGATTCACACATTCACACGCCGATGGCAGAGGAAACCATGCAAGGCACCGACCTGCTCATCGGGAGCAATTAGGGGATCAGCATCTTGCTCAAGGACACTTCGACACTAACTCTGGGGGAGCCCGGGATTGAACTGGCCACTCTACCCCTGAGCCACTGCCACTACTTTTACACTCCAACAGTGTAAAAATGGGAGCCAAATGGACCCTTGCCGAAATGGATCCTGACGGGTAAAATCCTTACTGTTATTGTAACCTTGATCGTGTAAAGATCGACCGAAATGGGTACATTTTTACACTTCCAAATGATTATAAGTCAAATGAACGTGGAGGATTTGACTGTGCAGTGGCCTTTTATAGATCGTGACAGATAAAGAGGGCTGTGATCTTGTGAAGAACCCAGCACTGGCGCGGGTTGATTACCAGCTCCCACTGATAACGCTGCATGTTAATCACTGTAAACATCATGTTGTGGCTTTGACACACTTAGGCTTATCTGTAATTGTGGTAATTGTTAGCAGCGTTTAACAGAGATCATTCGCCAGATATGCAAAAGGAAAGCCAAAAGGGGGGGGGGGTGGTGTAGACGTAGGAGCCTATATCGATGCAGGCGATAGAGCCCCATCTCACTGTGCTATTAATGAAAGGCTGCCACAGGCCAAGACACAAATCCGACGTGCTGGGCTGGAGATGAGGGGGTCATGAAATATTTAAATGTGCGAGGCTTCAAAGTGGAAGGAGGCTCCCCGTGCTTGTCAACAGACAGACCCCCTGGTAGCATCGCCGTGGCCCCCATCTCCGGCCCACAACCAGCTCCACATGTAGGTCACAAAACCACAGGCTCACTTTTCATCTAACGGGGCGGCAGCTAGGGGAATGGAGAGGGCTTTCACAGATGAAATCTCTCCCTCTTGTCTCTGAACACGCGCACACACACACATACTCACTTGGACACACACATACACACACACACACACACACACACACACACACACACACACATACGTGCGTGCGTGCGCACACACAACAGACACACTCTCTCTTTTCTGCTTGTTCAACCAGTTGCCTGTCTACTGTTACAGAGGTAGGGGAACAGAGGGGTGAGAGGTGGCCAGGCCAGGGAAGGATATCCTAGCCCGCGTCTCGGTGGAATTTGACATGTTAAAACATTCTGTCACATAACAGAAGGCTCAAATCCCTCCTATGCACCCCCCCCCCCCCCCTGCACCCCCCCCCCCACACACACACACACACACACACACGCCCACCCCCCCTAGCCCTCGTCCGACCCTCCATCTTCCCATCTCTCAGCCCCCAACCCCACCCTGCAGCAGGGATATACTGTAGGCAGAACAACAGCCTTATTTAGTTCAGTCCCTGTGAAATGCAATTAGAAACCCCTCCATGGCCAGCGGGGGCCTGGGCCAAGATGGGAAGAGAGAGAGAAGGAGAGAGAGAGGGAGAGAGAGAGCGAGAGAGAGAGAGAGAGAGAGACAAAGAGAGAAAGGGAGAGGCAGAGACCTCCCTGCTGTCTGTCAAGCTGGCTTTTGAAGTCCGGGGCCATCTCATGTCCCCTAGAGAGCCTATCATCGGGCTCTGGAGCAGTTGAGCTCAGAAAAGAGCCTTGGCGAGGCTGAGCTGAGTGGTGTGGTGAGGGGGGCATGTGTGTGTGTGTGTGTGTGTGTGTGTGTGTGTATGGGGGGGGGGGCTGTCTCAGTTCATGCCTGACAGAATGGTCTTGACGGAGCGTTTCAGAAGCCTAATCCCTCTGACCATATCCCTCCAGCTGGGCAGATCGTTCGGGGGGGCACAGGAGTCTATCAGAGGCCAGACAGATTTTAATACCGGCCTTCCTGGTGATTTCCTCCGTGTTCTTCCTGTAGTCATTCCTCTTTTTAGAGACACAGCGGGGCATTTTCTCTCTCACCCCTCCACCCCCCCCTCCTCCCTCCCTCCCTACCTCCCTCCCTCCCTTTTCTGCCTCTGCCTCTCACTCTTTCTCTTCTCATATCCTCTCTTTATTTCTTCCTGTCACTCTGTTGCTCTCTTCCCCATCAGTTCTTCCTCCTTTATATACACGCACGCATGCACGCACGCACGCACGCACGCACGCACGCACGCACACCACCTCTCTCATCAGTGGCAGGAAGAAAGCAACAAAGGCAAAAATATCATCCCTGCCAGTGCGGTAGCTCTTGTTTGGTGTGAATTCAAAGCCTGGGAGGCTGGGGAGGGGCAGTCCCTTTGGTTGTTGATGTCTGCTGGGTCTCTGTGAATATAGACATGCAGATAAGGTGGTGGAACGGCTGTTCAGAATGTATTCTTTTTGTCTGGAAAATAGCACCATGGAAGAGCTTTTGAGAATATCGGGACTAAATGATGATATTCGGATAATAAAGCCCTTTTTAGTCTGTGTGAGGAAGTCAGGTGCGCTGTTGCTTGTTGTGTGAAGGTGTCTTTGAAAAGTAGCACGATGATGAGGACTTTAATCGAGTGTGAATCTTGTGAGCTTGTATATCGGCTATTTTTGGTGAAGATATTTGGTGTAGAGGGAAAAATGGAACGGGCACCTGGGGGAAAAAGCTAACGGACCCCTGGGGGACCCAGGTCAATGAACTATAGGGTTTAAGCGGTTAATGCAGCATTTTATCATCTTTCAAACCTGGGAAACCTGGGTCTGTGAGTATGTTTGCATGCAAGTGCATGTGGCTGTGTGTGGGTGGATGTGTGTGGGAGGGTGTGTGTGGGAGGGTGTGTGGGTGGGTGTGCACACATGCTGGTCTCTGTTGGAAGGGGAGGAAGTGATTGACTGGCCTGAAATTACCAACTGCATGGCAGCCCACATTCCATGGCAATGTCTATAATTTAGACAAAAGGGTCCCCCATTTCTCCTAAGAATACAGGAGGAAATGCATTAGGGATGTAACCAAAGCATTTGAGGAAGGGAGGGTTGAACCCTTTTTCTTGGACATTGGACGGACGGCCGGTAAAGTAGGTTTGTTCCCGCTGACAGGTCGGTTCTTACACGCCACAATGTCAATGGGATGTGATTATTGCCTACCTGATCCAGATAATGTCTACCATTGAACACAGGCCAGTTATCTGGAAGTCCTACAGCCCTGACTGCTTTCAGAGAGCAGGGGGTAGATAAGCAGATCCTGATAAGTAGATAACACAGTCTCTACAGGCTTTTAACATGAGGAAGGAATACTTTCCTGCCGCCCCCTGACTGACATATGATGTGAGTTTCATATCTCTCAGCTCAGGAAGCCTTATTATAGCAGAAAGGATCTGCTTTTAGCCGTCCTGTTATCGTATCAGATGGATAGCTTTTATCCCTGTGTCCGCCAGTCTCATAACTATTCCAGAATGCCAGTCACAGCCCCTATGCGATAAGCACAGAGTTAAATAAGTGATGAAGGACATGCGAAATAAAGCTTCTCTTTTTGCCATTGTTATTCACAGGTTTGATTTTCAATTCACAGGAAATTGTCAAGTCCCTATAAAGTCTCAGACTTTGAGTGCAGGGTACTGTACTGTACAATATAAACATACTGTTTATACACTGTCCTAAGAGATTGTGCTCCTATACTTTCATCATATTTATGTTTACCCAAGTCCATAAACCCATGGGTCTTATGTGGGTTACATTTTCCTTTGTGTTCCTTGTGTATGCATGCATGTGCAAAAACCTGAATTTTTACTCGGGTATTCCATGTACAGTAGCAAACCAAACATTTACCCCTCATCCCAAAGGGAATCCCCACCCTACCCCTCGGCCAAGGGAGAAATTAACGCTTCTGGGCTTTCAGGCAGGACTGTGTGCGTGCATGCGTGTGTGCGTGGACTGTTTGCATGCATGCATGCATGTGCATGTTCACCTGCATTGTCCCCATTTTGCTACAGTGAGTGACAGATTAATTTGTGTCTGACTATGTGTCTGAGGAATTGGGAAGAAAGGGTCTGTCAGTGCAGCCAGTGGTGGTGGTGGTGGTGGGGGGGGGGGGGGGGTGATAGTAGAGATTAGGGGTAGTTGTCATTGGCAGCCCAGTGCAGGCGCTGGAAGATAAGGTCAGATATAATGACTGTGGTAAGAAAGAAAAATAATCCTTCCGCAGGCTGGTGAGTGGTGTTGGCAGGAGTGGTGTTGGCAATTCTCAATGCATGTGTTTGTATGTTTTAAGAAATGAACCCTTCATTGAGATTTGCCATATGGCAAAACAACGGACAAGTCTGCTTTGTTATGGTTCTGTGTGCTGCTCATTTTTCACAATCCACTGTTGGTGAATCATGTTGCAATGCAGTCCAGCAAAGTTGAACTAATCTCAACTTCTTTACGCAAGGCTTTGCATTGTGTCAACACGTTGCTAGACAACACGCTTTCCAATGGACGAGGCTTATTGAAATACATGGGAAAATAACTGTTTTTCCGCATTGCAAATCTCAGGACACCCAATGTTTGGACATTTTACGCCAGATATAGAACAACAAGGCAGAGATTACGTCAGACTAGTTCAGCCTCGGCGCACCGCCCAGACTGAGACTAAACATCAGAAAAGGCTGCCACCAATGTAGTTGTGTTTTCCATAATGTACATGACACCAACTCATTAGACGCCCTATACCCTCACAGGAGAGTATGCACTGGGGCTGAACAATCATTATCATTTCATTATCTAGATATTTAACTCTAGTGCGAGCGGGCGTGTGCATGAGACGGGATTTATCACGGGATTTATCGCCTGTCCTCCCAATCTGCTTGCTCGCCTCTTGATGCAAATGTATTATTAAACTAGAAAAAGTGCTCCTCGGAGCACAGGTCTCCGCCAGGTCAGGTAGGTTATTGTGGCCTCCTGGTGGCGCTATAATAGGCCAATGTGAAAAGGGTGCCATTTCTTTTTAGGCCTTGCACGGCAATAGGACACTGCATTCATGATTTGAGGCATTTTGTTCAATTTTTTTTGTGCTAAATTAACCTGCTGGTGGCGCTATAACAGGCCAATGTTAAAAGGGTAGCATTTTGTCCTCAACATAGTGTGAATGTGCGTGCAAAGTTTGACCGCAATCTGACGCTGCATGATTTGCGGCATTCTGTTCAAAACAAGCCACTACTGCAAACTTTAGATGTGAATCTTAGGCAATGAGGATGGAATATAGAAAATGAAACATCATGTGTACCGATTTGCGTGAAATTTGGATAAAATCGGAAGGAGTAATATAAAGAAATATGTTTTACACAAGTCGGCCTCCTGGTGGCGCTATAAAAGGCAGAAGTGAAAAATGCAGGGCAAAGGTTTTTCCTTGACCTCTAGGGAGTGCGCATACAGAGTTTCACACAGATCGGTGCAGTTATAGGTAAAAACACAAATGGGCCTGTTATAGCGCCACCATGAGGCTGATTTGAAAATGTTCAAGTGGCATTTCTTCCTCGGCCTAATGGGAATGTGCGTGCAAAATGTCATGTTAATTGCATGCTGTGTTCATGATTTGAGGCATTTTGTTCAAAACGGAGCACTCTGGAAGCCATTTTTAGCCAATCAAGATGGAATATGAAAAATCTGAAAGAGTCGCTTCGTTTAATGACTATAGAGATGCTGTGTACCGATTTGCATGATTTTTGGGCAAAATCTGTAGGAGTATACTGTCAAAAAATATGCTTTGCACAAAGCGGCCTCCTGGTGGCGCTATAACAGGCCTATGTGAAAAATGTGGGCCAGAGGTTCTGCTCTGGCATCCAGGGAGTGTGTGTGCACAGTTTGGCTGCGATCAAGCCAACGGTGCCGGAGATTAGCTGTACACAAAATGACAGAATGACGGACGGACGGACACACACACACACACACACACACACACACACACACACACACACACACACACACACACACACACACACACACACACACACACACACACACACACACACACACACACGGACTGACGGACAGGGGGTAAAACGTACTCTCTCGCCATGCCTTTCGGCCTGGCGGAGACAACAACGCGTGAAAATAAGCAGCAAGCAGCTTAAATAGCCTTCCATATGAAAAGCTTTACTGTTTACGTTGGTTCCTTATGTCAGATTCAAAACAGCAGTAATGATGTTTTTGTATTGAATGATAACAGTGATTTCCGTGACCATTGCAAAGCTTAGCATGTTCGTCATGTCGGGTCAAGTCAAAAAGTAAGCGTTTGAATTCTGGTCAGAGCTTGATTTGTAAATGACCTGTAATAGTTTTCACTTTTGCTAAACTTAAAATATAAAATAGCAAGGGTGAACGCTGTATATTGTATCGCTATTAAGATATTTTGCATACATATTAAGGTGAGAAAATGTTGTCCATACCGTGCAGCCCAGCATGCACGTGCACATGTGCACCCCCCTCTAGTAGCACCTCGACTACATTTGTTTCCTGCAGGAAACCCTGCAAGGAGTGCCAATAAGAGTGCCACGTCATTGACCATATTCACAACGGCCATTTTGCTCATGCAAAATGGCGGCTGGTGGTGTGTGAATCGTTTTATTTTCATTTTTGTTTAATTTCTTTTTATTTTATTAAATGTGTGGCGGCATAGTGTGTGGATATGGTCAATTATCTGAGTAAACTAGCTGTCAAATACTATCACCTAAATGGATGTGTTGGGTTGTGTAAATTGAATTACATGTCGATGTTTTTTAATCAAACTAACATCATCATTTGATTAGTTACATTACTCAGGATATTTTGTGCACAGACCATGACGACAACCATCCTCCAACTCTTCAGATGAACCGACCTGACAGTGGTGCAATACAATTAACGTTGGTTTAAAAGAAAATCTGTGAAATATAATTGCTAAATCTTTCCGTGCAATAAACTACTTTGTTCATCTTACAGATGAGCTGAAATGAAGATTATGCGTATATACGCGTTGTCTTGTCACCTTGTAGATCTCCAGATTTTATTTTAGGAGTCAAATTGCTAAATATACCAACGCAGGATCTGTGCCACCGCCACTGTAGCTAGGAAATACATCACAATACAGAAAGTAAATACTGTCCGTTCGTCTTAACTGCGACAAAGCATTATGGGAGTCGCACATGGAGTACATAGCAAATGTAGTGAGAAAATAATGTTTTGGTTCACTACGTTTTTTTAGTCAGCAGGAAGCTAACTAATTTCATGCTCTTGGAAGTTGGCCATTGTATTAGACAGAAAAAGCACTACTGTATGTCTACTACGCTATGGACCAAGTTCATATTATGCCTTCACATTGTCAATTCATACTATGTACATGTTAAAAGTTGATGGTAAATAAAAAATATATCAAAGACTACCAAATGTCAAAAGTTCATTTGAGTTGACTAAATTATTGAACCCTCAAATGTTCCTGTGAAGGTGTTCAAGGGCCAACCGTAATACTCATAGTGGTGTCACTGTGAACTTGCAGCTATCTCTACCCGGCTTAGATGACTGCCATTCTCCATTGACATTCCACATCCCATTCCAGTGTGAATAGAGAATGAGGAAAAACTGTGAGCCCTGCGAGTGCAGGAGAGAAAGAGCTCGGCGTTTTAACGGGCAAATTTAATAAGAGCTTTTAACATATTACATTGCCAGCACTCATGTTACGCTTATCAGTTATATTTTAAATGAGGAGAGAGATTTGGCATAATGGCAGGAAGGCTCATGAAAAGAGAGCCAGTCTCCTGTGATTGCAATCTAGGAAAGGAGTTCCTGTAAAATTAAACCAGGGCTGCTGGGGGAGAGAAAAACATGCTTCTGGTTACTTTGAAGTGAAGGATCAGGGTTTACAAAAAAGGGGGGAATAGAAGATGACAAAATGTCAGCCAGAAGCTGATGGTCTATAGACAGAACTTCGATGCACAGACGGCAATTACCGGGATACATAGCATAACTCCAGACATTCGCGTTTGATCTCGGCACGTTCTCAGGCACAGCCAAGCACTGTTTTTCCATACCAGATTGCTGTGTGTGTATGTGTGTGTGTGTGTGTGTGTGTGTGTGCGCGTGTGCGTGCTGCTGTCAGCGTTTCATTCGAATTAAAAATAATGTGCAGTGAGAGATCCGGTCGCTGATTGTTTGGCGGTGAGGATGTAATCACAGACTTGGGGTTTCTCTCAAATCTGATAATGAGCGTTTAGGATGGGGAGCGGTGAGCCATTCATTGCTGCTGCTGCTGCACAGGCCCATGAAGGGAGTTGGTAGCCATTTTCTTTCTGTGGCAGCGGTATAAATATATATGTTGCAGCCAGGCGTGTAATACATCTGAAGGAAAACCACAATAAGCTGTTTGATGTTTCATCACGTCCTCCACATCAAAACACGAGAATGCTTGTGATAAAAATGACTAGCTACCATAACGTTATTCCACGGGTAGCTAATTTTAAACATGATTTTACTGGTTTCTTGTTATTAAAATGCAATTTGTGTGTACTGTGGTATATATTTCAGCTAAATAACAATAGTTGGCAAAGTCATTCCATAGCCTGTGGGCAACATTACAGAACAAGGTCAATCTTTTAATTTAAATTGGTTTCATAGTAACTAAGCAGTGATGCATATCAGGTTTGATTGAAGGACTGTGAATATAATGGACAAGGACAAGTCACATTCATTTAAGCATTTATCTGCTTTCCAATCCTTTTTAAGTACTGGAGCTGTACTGAACATGCTTGAAGGGAGTTCCTGACCTCACGAGCAGTAGTGAATATAGACCAGTGGTTCCCAAACTTTGTAGCTTGTTTTTAATTGGTGAAAAGTTGTGATTTTCTTTTTTTAATCTTTTGAATTCATATTTTTTTTATGTAGGAAACTGAAATAAATATATATTTGTTGCGACCCATAAAAATTGGTCCACGACCCTAACGTGGCTTTTGTAAACACTGTTTACAGGTAAATTACTTCATTTTGTTTCTTGTTCTGATTAACCTGGTTTTACACTAGCCTGGAAACCAGACGAATCTGCCATTGCAAAAGAAATGGCCCTCGGCAGATTTGGTCTGGCACCGCTCAGTTGTTATTGGATTTCACTCCCTCCGAAGTAGTGAGGGACCAATCAGGGCCCAGTATGCGAATATGGGACGGGTTTATCACCAGAGGCATTTTTAGAATTCGCCCCTTGGAAATGCAGGTTCCACACAGAGATTCCAGACTAATATCTAGGCAGTGATATTAGTCTGGCTGTGCCAGACTAGTTTTATACAACTGAACAAATCATTCAACATTCACTTCTCTGACGCCAAATTTGAGATGATTTGTTGAAAAGTAACTGCGGAAAGAATTAGAGCGATGTCTCAGGGCAGTTCATCTTGGGAAGTCATGCATATTTACTGTATCTGTAGGCACACACTCAGTAGTGGAAAGTAACTAAGTACATTTACTTAAGTACTGTACTTAAGTACAATTTTGAGGTATTTTACTTTACTTGAGTATTTCCAATTTCCAATACTTATACTTCTACTACACTACATCTCAGAGATAAATGTTGTACTTTTACTCCACTACAATTATTTGAAAACTTTAGTTACTTTTCAGATATAAATTATTATATTATAAAACATACATTAACCACTTCAGCCCTATTTTATACATAGGCTATTTGAAAATAGCCGATCTACAAGCTCACAACCACTGTTTTCAAACATTTTAGTACTTTTACTTTTGGTACTTTTAAGTATATTTTGATGCCAATACTTTTGTACTTTTACTCAAGTAACATTTTGAACACAGGCCTTTTACTTGTAACGGAGTATTTTTATATTGTGGTATTGCTACCTGAGTACTTTTTCCACCACTGCACACACTGCACCATGTATGTGAGTAGCAAATGTAAGCTCCAGCCAACTGACCTTCCCTCTGTTACAGTGTGGGTAGAGGGATGGATTAGCACCCTGATGCAACTAGGAGCTAAATCTGTGTTCTGCTCTGTGTTGGCTGGGGCGTTATGGCATTGGAAATCTTTTTGCAGAAATGTTGTAGATCCAATGACCTCCCAGGCTGTGGGTTAATGCTCATTAGAGAAGCTATAGGATGCGTTTGTGTTGTGCATCAATAAGAGGATTTTCCAGGAATAGCATGAGATTAAGACCACCAGATTGTTTTTGGTTTTTGACTGTTCATATGAAGCAGACCTCCGAGTAACCCCCAACTAAACATCCATCCCAAACATTCAGTGTCAAACATTCAGTGACACTGCATTTAGTGTCACTGGTGGAAAATGGCTGGTAATCATGCTGTATGTCTAGGAAGAACATCACTGTCAGGGACATGCGCTTTTATAAGTTATAGGTTTATCTGGTTTGGGGCTGCGGGTTAATAGCTCCGACCAGACATCAAAATGTGATGCTGACTTAATGGCTGGATGACCCAAGGAGCTTTTATTATAGTACCAGGCTGACCTCCCTCTGGGACAGTGGAGTGGGAGTTTATCCAACAGGAAGACAGCGCCTGTGGGCTGCGAGGAGGTGCATGCTGCTCATAAAGAGCGTTTTGTTTTCCTCCCCTCACGGTAGCAGCACCCTACTGGGGAATTCATTAGTGGCTGACATCATCTCCCTCTCTGTAGAGACTGAAAGAAAGAATATCATTCTGTGTCGGTGCCTCCCCCTCTCCCTCCCTCTTCTTGCTCGACCGCTCTCTCTCTCTCTCTCTCCCTCTCTCGCGTTTCTGGAGCTCCACTCACTGCCAGCAGTGTGGTGTATTTTTTTTCCCTCCCTGCGCCCCGCTCACGCAGCCCGTTAACGCGCTCGGGAGCCGCCGCGGAGACCGTATATTCAGGCGCTTCGGAAGCAGAAACGCGTGTGTGTTTGTGTTCTGAAGAAGAAGTCGGGGGTTGAGGTTGAACCCGAGTCAGATAGGAATCGGGAGGAAGTGGGAGGAACCGAGCGTCAAGGCGAGCAGCAGCAGCAGCAGCAGCAGCACTCCAGTCTCTCCAGCAGCCAGCCAGTCCGTTGGATGAATGGGAATGTGTCTTGTGCTTGGAGCGGATGAGGAGAGGCTCTGTCTGCAGCGGTTAGACAGGCTTTCCAGCTGAAAAACACAACGATACCGTCGATATTTTGGTGACAGATCGCGCGATTCCGTCTCTCCCTCCTTGTCGCTGCAGTAGGGGAACCGGTGTGCGCTTTGTTGGATTGTTTGTTCTGTTGGGACCGTGCGTGGTCCATGGACGCACCATCATCATCATCATCACGCAACCTTTTACGGATCCTGTACACTTCGTTTTAAGGATATTTTCGATAGGAGAATATACGTTTGGAAAGAAATCACATTGTGTCATTTTTTTCCAAGGAACGACACGTACCCGAGCATCAAAGGATTTGGTCGTCTCCAGTGCTGTTGCTGAAGCTTTCTCTCTGGCATTACACGTCCTTCTCTTTGTCCAAAAGGCGCAGTATCTTTGTGAGCGCTTCTCGTCTTGTTCATTACATTGGGATTTTTCTTGGAAAGGCTTCTCTTCGCATGGCTGTCCTCGGTTTAAACGGAGTAGAGTTCGCCGCCTCTATATGGATTATTATTATATGACAAGCAGAATGTGAAACGAGGCTCTATTTTACTAGATCGCCAAAGTAATAACCTGACTAATTTGCCTTCTTGACAAAACCCACATCAAAGGTATGCCGTGTTGCTTTGAACTGTGTGTGTATCTGTTTTGTTTGCATAATTGCGTGTTGATTATGGTTTATGGACACATTCAGTCATCATGGTGAAAGATCTCGGGTCTCTATATTTTACACATTGCACCTGATTGGCGTTTGTTCTCGTGCGTGTATTGTTTACATTTTGACTGCAAGGGACTTGAAAAATCCGTCACAGCTATAAGCCTTGGTCAGATACTATTCACCCTCTAACAAAACCACTAATTAGTTATTTTGGTTAATTGGGGGTTATTTTATTTTTCTTGGTCTGTTTCGCATTGTTTTTATTTCGATAGTGTGGCCACATCCCTGTCACGCATCCCCTTATAAATGTTTCCATCCATTAAATAAAGGGACAAATCATAGCTTTCTCCTGTGGTGGGTTGCAAATAAGGATATTGACATATTATAGGGAATATACGCTGCTTTGACACAAAAAAGATGTAACACATAGCCTACAACATCAAACCTTATTCTTCAGAGATTGCAGTGGTGCTAAAAATGTACCGAGATTTTAATCATCCAAATATATTGTGATTTATTGTAGGAAATATCTCTGTTAGGCCTGGACTGATGTGCAGGTCAGGGGCTGTTGTCCTATTTCTAAGATGTCTTTGCCGCGCGCAACCAGTAGTTAGTTACTTTTCGATAATCTATCCATCCTGTCGACGAGGTTGATATAATCAACACCTCTTACATACATTTAATATTATGATCTAATAGGTTTTTATTATATAAAACAGTGCAAATCGTATCGCTCCTTACTTGCGTGTAAAAAGGAAAAGAGATGCTGGTGCTGCCCTGACAGAGAGCGTTGCAGGGTAAACGGACAAGTTTGGCATGAACCAACATTGCCATCAAGTGGCGTCCAGGTGAAGTGCCAACTGTTTTGCCTCAGTCAGCTGGCAATACGTTGTTGAGCATTTATCTCTGAAGCCCACCTGTCCAAGGCCATTTTTCTAATGACACTTTTATCTCTTGCAGGTTTCTGATGCTGGCTCAGAGAAATTTTTCAGCACAGCTGCAGTTAAAGGTATGGAGATTGCTTAATATTAATGTGCATGTAGCTGACAGTGATGTTAACACCATTTTTTAATGTGATTTCACAGCATTTAAAAACGAACCTACTCTGCCTTTAGTGCTATCGTCACATTGTAGACTTCTTTGTAATCATACAATGGTGCATTGCATTCATTTACACAGGTCAGGTGTTGTTAACTACCGGAGTGATTCATGCTCCGTCTGCATCAAAGAAATCAAGAAATTAACACGCCTACTTGGTCCTGTATGAGATTAAATCAACACAATGTGATAAACAGAAATTGGTAATCTTGCACATTTTATAATCATCATCTTGAATTTTGTATTTTTAATATAATTTAATATAATTGCTTATAACAAGATCAAATAGAATACACAGTATGCGTAAATGAAATAGCAATGTAGACATTTGACATGCTTGTGTGTAGAATATATAGAAATCTGCTAGGGCTTGTGTTGGAGGAGATGTCCAAGGATGTGTTCACGCCGTAAGGAAGGAAGCAAGGATGTGTTCACGTTATAGGGAAGGAAGCAAGGATGTGCTCACGTTATAGGGAAGGAAGCAAGGATGTGTTCACGTTATAGGGAAGGAAGCAAGGAGGTGTTCGCGTTATAGGGAATGAAGCGAGGATGTGTTCACACTGTATAAGGATGTGCTCACACTGTCGGGAATGAGGCAAGGGCACGGAAGGCATCTGCTTATGGCCTCAGAGTGCAGACACCACATGTGACCTCATTATCAAGTCACTAATTTGCTGTTAAAGGCAGCCCCATTTTCCCTGGCTTGGGGATAAATGGAGGTGCTCAGTGCGAATAGACATTCCTCTGTAATGGTGGGGAGTAACCATGCAGGGCAGGGAGGAGATTTGAAGACAGGGGGTCATGACCCCTTCAGAGCAGTGGCAGAAACAGGGACGATTGGTGCCGATAGATGCATGTAGCCCCCCCTCCTCTTCTTCCTGCACTTTTCTTCCATGCAGACCTCCAAACACATTTCCCACATTCTGGCCTTTGATTCCCTCCAGGGCTTGATTTGTGGCGTCCATCGGGGGGCTCAATGGCCATGCTTGACAGGGAGGTTTCCTTTTGAAGGCGCTTCTCTGTGGGAGAGATTTGGTTCCCTTGAAAGGATTAAGGCCCCCTTTGTGTGGCCTAAATCAACACAGGGCCGCCCTCTCTCTCCCTCCGTGAAAGGACCTGACTGGGGGAAACAGTCCACAAAATACGCTTTCTCTCTGCTGCATGGCAGTCCACTCTCTTGGCCCCTATTTCCATTTAAATATCCCCTCTTTTCTTCCCTTTTTACCATCCCCGACCCTCCTCCTCTCCTGCCATATGCTAATGTCTATTGCTATCGCAAAAGGCGAGTAAAAGAATCCAGGTGCAGACGGAGTTGGGGCCACTGGTATTTTTATGGAGGGTCTTGCAGAGATTAAAAGGGCCGGGTGGGTTTTTTGTTGGAGGGGATTACTACCGCAACGTAACCAAGCCTTGGAACAAGCAACAGCTCTGACCAGAAATCGCTAAAAGAGGTTCTCCATTTGTGGGGGAGATGAATGTCAATATTTGCCCAAGGGCAGGTGCAGAAAGTCTCTCCATTTGTTTTGTGGTGTGTGCTTTGTTTTTGGTACACAGAAAATGCTTTTTTTGGGCTTAGCGTTCAGTGTGGGGCTAAGCGGGCCATGGCACCGAGTGAGAAAGCTAAATGTCAGGCAACGGCAGCAGAAACAACATTCAAACACAGCCGTAGTCGGTTTATTCAAGGGAGCGCTGGAATGATGGAATAGCTCCAAATGCTTTGTGTAGTAGTTAGACTACCAATAATATTGCTGCAGTGGAGCCATAGAGATCAAAATATATCCAAGTAGTAGAAATATAGAAATACAGCTTGAATCACAACTCAGGTCCTGTTATATTAGCAGATGTGAATATGTGAAATATTGTAACTTTTGTCTAGATATTGTTTAATAGATCCCAGCATGGGAACACATTCAATACCTGTAAATCATCAGTGTAAAAATGCACCCCTCTATGTTAAACACAGGATATTATTGTGCTGTAGAAACTACTGTAAGTGGGAAGAAAATACACTTGCTGGTTTGCTGCAATGACTATGGAAAGTGGCTGAGGGCAGTCTCACATCTCTCTGAACATGGGTGGTTGTTAGCGCAAGCCCCTGAGCTAGTCTCTCACCTAGGCTACTTCACATATAAAAAAATACATTTTCTGTCCCCTCTCTCACCAGCCATAATGTTTTGTTTTTATGAAGAGAAAATCCAATTACTGAGAATGTTTTGTCTGCTCATGTCAGCTTCAACCATAGGCATAGGCCATGGTTATTATGAGCTATAGACTCGTAGACAGCATACTACTTTCTCTCTTAGTCTTTTCCTCCCTCGTTCCACTCGCACAGGGTTCAGTTTGCCCAGGCACAAACCTTCATTAACTAACAATCACTAAATGTTAGATATAATTACCATGACTGTCAAGGCAACCGTAGGTGCCCGCAGCTAACGTTAGCTAGCCTGATTAATTTCCTCTCTGGGAGACATCGGACAGAGAAGTCTGGCGTAAGCACCAGTCTGAAAACCGTGGCACATTGTATTGCCTGTGGGTGAAATAAACAGATTTTCCCAAAGCTAAGCTGCTTTCAAGGTGCCATGGGTGGAAATTACTATCCAGACGTTGTTAAGGCTAGCATTGTGTGTGTGGGGGCTGGGCTGGGGTGGGGTGGGGTGAGGGTGGTGCAGATTGCTTGGCTGCCACATTGTGTAAAGAGAAAATCACATATACAGATCTGTCATCTGATTACTGCCAGGTCCTAGGTCGATAATCTTTCTTTCCTCAATTATATTTCCATCCTTCTGGTGTTGTTACTTCCCAGACTATCAGCTGTTAAATCAGCTAAGCAAAGCCAAGAGGTCATGTTTGAGCATACCCCCAGCAAACTATTTTAGCATAATGAACTTGTAAAGTGATCAATTGAACTAGTTATCTAAAGCATTCTTGTACGCTTTAGCATCTGTAACTTCTAGTTGTTGTTTCCTTTAAAAAAATGTTGTATCATTTGTCAGTTTTGCTAAACGTTTTAATGGTCATACGTGCCACTTATCTCGTTACAGACACCTCTTCATTACATAGTAATGTATCATTTGAGTACCTTCCTTATTAAATAATTTGTCTGGATAACATCTTGTGTTCTTGGGCACCATGCCTTTCTGTCATGATGCTGAGGTGAGTTACAGGTGAAAGAATTTAAGTGATAGTGGTTCTCAGCACTGATGTCCACAGCCCATTATAGGAACAGGAGTTATTGCCAAAATGAATACTGCGCTACGGCGAGACCCTGGGCTGGTGCCAGCGCAGAGAGCGCCAGTGGTGAAGTGCAAGTCGGCTCGAGTGCTCTTCTGCCACCACCAACGGGGGGGGGGGGGGGGGTGTGCTAATGTGTGATGTGGAAGGTATAATTTTGCTGCGCTGATGGCACTGTTTAACGAGAGAGCGTGGAGAACGGAAAAATGCGGGACGCAGAGGTGAAGTCTCATGGCAGATAACCGAGCTGAAGAGCTCCCCTAGATTGTCATGGAGAGCTAAAATGGCCTGTGAGCGTATTAACGTCTGTGTGGGAGGGAGCCGAGGGCTTGTTTTTCCTGCCTTGCTCTCGCTGTCTCTCTCTCTCTCGCGCTCGTTCTCCCTCGCTCTCTCCCCACTTCCTGAGAGGAGGACTGCTGATAGAGCTATATTACTTCAAGGCTTGCGGGGCCCGCCACCTGCTGTAATCTCGGGTGATATAGAGAGCAACAATCGCACCACAAATCACCCGAGCAGCTCCTAACTCATTCAGCCCGACTGGAAAGAGGAGGTTATAGCCTTTTTCGCAGCGCCAGTGTTGGTTTACCGCCCCGGGGCTCTCCTCGGCTGCCCTTTGTTTGACCTCTGCCGTCTGTGTGTGGGTTTGTGTGTCAAGGCTCCGGCGGCGGGCTGTGGAACTTGACCTGATGCACAGTAGAAAGATGACCCGGCTCCCGCTGGCCTTTTTTTGTGCATTCTGAAGAATGGCTGCAAGTCAAGGACAGTCTGTTTCCCTCTGCTAGGGGGTAGGGAGGTCACCGACGGGTCACTGCCCAACCCCCCACCACCCGCCCAAAGACATAGCTGTGTTAGAATAAGACAATATTGTTCAAAAACGCAAACTTAATTCAGATCATATAATCTGTTTATTTGAGAAGAAAAACCCTGGATCTGAGGGAATCAGTCCAGTCGTTTGAATGGAATGTCGGTAAAGCAGATGTGAGTCCCTGTCCCTGAGTAGTCTTTATTGGGTATCCCGTCTCCAGCCAGGGGTATGTAATGTGTCTCTAAGGGGTAAAGGAAGCTCAATATCCTGTGCTGGAGCTGGAAGACCCGCCCTCCCCCCCCCTCCCCCTCCACTCCATGGCTGCGACTACTACACACAGAGAATGGCTGTATTTCATAGCCATGAAAGGGGGCCGCTCCAGCGATGCGTCATGTGCTGACACGGCCGAACAAAGGTTAACAAATCAACGGCGGCCCTCGTTGATTTACTGGCTCACTGTGACAAACAATGCCCCCCCCCCCCCCCCCCCGCCGCCCTGCCTCTCACAGCTCACTGAATGATGCATAGACACGCACTGGACTGTGTGTGCGTATGAGAGAGAGAGGTTTAGTAGGCAGAGAAAAATAGCAAGATTTCCTATGCTGCATGTTTCAACATAATGTTTAGATTATAGCTCTGATCACACTGAGCTCATTAGTCCCGGGTCTCGGCTGTAAGGCATCAGTCTTCAACCTCTATGTGTTTGAAAAGATTAACCACTTAAACCCTATGTGATTAGTTGACCCGGGGGGCTCCCAGGCATCTATCCTTGGCCCGCTTATTTTTTCCCCTCTACCTAACCATATCTCTGCGCCAAAAATAGCAGATCGACAAGAACACAACGCACTTTCACCAAAGGTTCACCCCCAGAATAGGGACGCTAGGGTTCATGTGCTTCAGCACTAAAAGTATTACCTAGTATTACTAAGCATTACTTCCACTGTATAAGGCAGGCATTGTGCTATTAATGTGCGTGGAGAAAGTGGTCCATTGAGAGCCTCTTCCTGGGCTTTAACGCACATTCTTCATGCCAAAATCCATCACAACCATCATGGGTAATATCGTGCAGAAGGATTATTATGGAATTATGCGGCGATAAAGAAGAATGTTGCAGAAAATGTCACTTGTTTTGCTGGACTCCGTGGAAGCAACTCGTAAATAACCGAAGGATTATGGTCTGTTATTACATAGTGCTGTGCTTTGTGAAAAAGAGAGTGAACACCATGGTGAGAAAAAAGGCAGGGATTCTTGTGGGACTTTCTGCCAAGCAATCTTGTAAATTGGACCTGTGATTGAATGGTTATCAATCGCAATTTATCTTCTTTTCTTTCTTTAAACCATCCTATGGTCAACTATCTCATGGTAATAGTCAGAATTTGTGCAGAGTGCCTGCCTACCCTAGGACGGACACAAACACACGGGTATGGGCCAATCTCCTTCCATCCCCTCCAATAACACAAAGAGGTCATTCAGAGTTTGTTCCCCGAGTCCCGAGGTTAGAGTCTTAAGTAAATCCATCCATCTTAATGCACTTATTTCAGCACCGGGAGAGCTGCAGGGGGACTGTGTAAACACTCCAATATCCGACATGCCACGCTAAGCCCAAAGAGCCTGGAACCCATCAGGCCAAAATTAAAGGCCTACATCTCAAACACAAACATTTAAATGGGCTGCACTCCAGAGATCAAAGTTAAAGGCCCACGGTTTTCCTGCCAGCAGCCCCCCCCCATGTCTGCCACACTGAGATATGTGTCGTTTTAGCAGTCACGGTTGAATGGTAAGAAACCGTATACTGTACGGGCCCTGTTTCTCTCAGATCCCAGCGGAGTAGCGGTCTAAGGCGTATACTGTACTGGTCTATGTAAAGATTTTGGATTTATGTAAGCAGTCTTGGTTTATTGTGACATACTATCTTTGGTTACAGAGACAATATTGGGGCTGATGATGAGATGGTCGCACAAGTTCTCTTTGACTTAGTTGAGGAGTAAAGAGCATGACTTGATGAACTGCGATCAGCCCTACCAGTGTATTTGTACCTTTTTAATTGCGCATGGTAATTTGGTGAGATGTAACGAGCGGGCAGGGAAACACATGGATACGTTTGCATGTTTCCTGCAATAATAGAGTAAACGTTTCAAATTGAGAGAGCCATAAAGCCCAGATTTTTTTTTTGGTATGTGGGTTCCTTTTATAGTCATTTTGAAGTGCTGCCTCTGGGGCGTCACTGACGTGTGTATGATTGATGGTGGAGACCGGAGACATTATAGACCGGTGGAGGTGATGAAAGCACCACTCTGTCTATCTCAGGGGGAGGTCCTACCCCCCCCCCCCCCCCCCACCACCACCAGCATCACTACCACCAACATGCACTGATCCAATGTGACATCAGCCACTCTCCTCCCAACGGTGCTACATTAACAGGGTCACAGTGCCACACACACACACACACACACACACACACACACACACACACACACACACACACACACACAGAGGCACACACAGAGGCACACATACACGACGCCATCAGGACCAAGGCATTCCCTGTACACTGTTGGTTTGTTCAGGCCAATTATGCCTGTGTCAGTCTGTGGTCCCTGCGGTAGAGGTGACATTGCCAAAGAGGGGGAGAAAGCCGCTCTTTCTAATGAGGCCTCATGGTGGCTTAGGTGTACGTGCGTGTGTGCGAGTGTGTGTGCGTGCGTGCGTGTGCGTGAGCGCGCGTGCAACATAATCCGTGTGGAATTGTCTACAATTTCTTTGTATGACTAAAGCTTGTTTACTTGTCAAGGCCATAGGCTCTGCAGGTTGTGTCTTTGCCAAGGTCTTTTCCCTCCAGCCATTTCCATAACACTGCCTCCAAAAATCTCCATTTTTGAAATGTTAACTAACCACTGACACATGATGTCAGTGTGACAGGCTGATTTAAATCCTCGTAAATGACTTGAGGGGTCTATCCCAGAAATACAACCGTAGCAGCCTTGCAGACACATGTACTCAGATGTGATGGGATTAACACAGTGGATAAGATTTATGGGCTTGCGATTACTGTTCACCGTAAAATGGTTCACCCCAAGGGTGGCATTGCTCTAAGCGGTGTGAAGCAGGATTTGGTCTTTTATATACAGCTGATGAGGGCAAGCTGGATATTAAATGTACCATAACCCTGCTCAATAGGCATTTTTTGTTTAAAGAGACACCCGCTATGGATTTTATGGTTCAAGGATTAAGCTATTAACTCCTGGAAATTGGGGGATGTTTTAGCAGACAGAGAAGTAATCAACAAAAGCTCTGCACAAGTCACAACAAAATATATACAAAGGACAAATCTTAGATCATAAAACTAGGTAAAGTACAGGTGTGCAATGTGACACTGTTGATGCTTCTACAAAATAAAATGCGTAAATGCGTGACATTCATTCATAGCCATTACGTTCTCTTGCTTATATTTGGACCATGCAGCCACAATCACCCTCCATATGGAAGCCCTTTCATGCATGAAACACATTGAACCCCAATGACCCAATGTGGTAATTGTTATAATCCTTGACTGTGACTGTAGGAATCTTTTTGGTTCCAGAGAAGCTGAGAAGTCAGTCTTTGTGGTTTACACACCGTCTGCTTGAGCTTCGGGAAATGTGGTGTGTCTTCAGAAAGGGAAAAATGTAGGGTGGGAGAATCCATCCATCCTGGTTCCCTCAGAGAAGAGGTTTCAGGGGTCATGAGGCTGAAAAGTGTTAACACTTGCGCTTTGAGATTGAAAGACATAATAGAAGGCACCTAAAGAGCTAGAACATGGCTGGAGAGAGAAGGAGGGTCTCTGGCCAGGATTGATGAAAGTAAGGCTTTAATTGTTCCCTTAAGAGAAGAGGTTACCCCCTCACCTCCTCTCTGGTTCTCATAAATATGCAGGGCGGATAAATAAAGCTCCGGTGGGCTCCAGGACACATTAGAACAGAAGACTACAGAGCAGGATCCAGGTATGTTTATGGCAGCCCAGGCCTTCCACAGACACAGTTAACCTCACATGTGTTTCTGGGCCAACAGTCCTGCCCCCAGATCACAGCTCTGGCCTGGAATTCATTTATCCCAACCCAGGGTTCATTCATGTATACAGTACATGCCACGGAGTAGATGGAGTGGGGAGCTGTGAGTCCTAGACAGCCGTAATGGAGAGGGCTATTACTGTCAAAACACCAGAACAACATCGCCCCCTACTGCTGGAATGAACGTTTGGCTATATTATGATATTTGAGAAGATAGTGCCGTGAGGATGTGGTTATGGTTCACTCAAGCATGTGTGTGTGTGTGTGTGTGTAAAGTTATTGGAAAGGAAATTTAAAGCTTGTGCATTTGATATAAACAAAACCCAACGAACTGCAAAATGTTCCTTTTTATCACCATCCATTGGTTCAACATCTCTGGCTTTTTGGCCCCGGTTCTTAGAAGCCTGCCCAAACGCATCAGCGTTCTCCGGCCTGTCGCCATCTGTTAAAGATTAGGCCGGGCCCTGGCGGGAGCTATATGATTTCGGGGGTTCCAGCGTCCCCGCTTTATTCCACGTGTCAGGTTTTAGTGTAAACACTGTCGTTCAAAAACCGACATCCCAGAGAGGGTGCTTCT
Source organism: Gymnoscopelus braueri (assembly GCF_963280865.1). NCBI lineage: Eukaryota > Metazoa > Chordata > Actinopteri > Myctophiformes > Myctophidae > Gymnoscopelus > Gymnoscopelus braueri. Next base: position 22,048,716 of record NC_137609.1, on the reverse strand, counting down.
CTTTTTTTTTACTCCTTTCTTTTTTTTCTCCAGAGAATCCAGACCGATCAAGGCGAGAGTAAACGGGCCATTGCATTGGTATGGGTTGTAGGTCTGTTTTTGCTCTTAGCATGCATTAAGGGGGGAGGGGGGTCCGCGCTGGGCCATTTGGAGGTGAAGTTAGGAAACTCTTGCTTGGAAGCCCCCCCCCCCCCCCCTCATAAGCCCTGTGCTCGAGTCGGCGTGCAATGTGTGGCGTTATGATGTATGAATCCCATGGCCAGGCCTGACACTAGCGGGCCTGTCTGCATCTATACGCCTCCGCCGAGGAAGGAGTCGTTGGACAGAGGCTGTATTGTTCCTCTCTCCGTAACCCAAGCCGCGGGGCGGCCGCTGTCCAATGGGAGATATCGGGTTGTCCTCTCGCCGCCGCCGCTGGTCGTAGCCTAAACTCAGGGGCTTGTTGAGGGAGCAGCAAAGCAGCTGACTGTTTGGACGACTCGGCGCAGTTCAAATAAACAGCTCAGGCTTAAGCCCCCCACCACTCTTATTCTCTGAGCTCTCCTACACCAGCCAGCCTCCCCTCTCCAAGGGTAGCAGTCCCACAGCCAAAGCTCATCACCGTCAAAACCTTGGCCTGCAGCCCCCTGGCTAATTTGTGGGGGTAGGTTGGACGAGGCTGAGCTTGAAGCAAGTAAACATGGAGAGAGAGGACCAGTGAGTAGAGAGAGAAGAGGTTTTTATTGTTGTGATAGATAGATGGTTCGGATGGATACATTGTTAAACATTGTTAATTTAACTCATTAACACTCCGGGTTGTGCTATGTAGACGGATAAATAGATCAACAGACAACGGAGATGATGTAATGGAAGGATGGCTCGAGGGAGGGGGGACCATTACCAACCCCATGGTCTGTGTTCTTGCCCTCTCCACCCTGGGTCTGCCGCTAATTGCTCTGCACTGTGAAACCTGACCACGGGGTAATGAGACGGTACTTTACAGAGCCGCCACACACGCACAAACTCCAGCACGGTAACGTGTCCAGTAATGCTGAAAAGGTTGCGTGTGAATTGATACTTGAGCGGATTTTTCAAGGAACTCGACCTCATGCAGTCACGTTATTATTCTGTTAGGAAGTTAGCTTTCGTAATATAATTTTAACGGCCTCTCTCTCTCAGGCTGTGTTGAATCTGATCCTTGTGAGCGCGTTCGGCGCACCTTCGGCGCGGAAGCGTAAAGACCAGTTTGGCCCCATTTGGCTTTGAAAGAGGCCCCAGAACTGATGACTCTCCGGGGAAAGATATCTCTCCCCGGCCATCAGTGCCTGCCTCCCCAGTGAAATCATGCGGTGTGTCAGTGTGTCAGCCCGAGCTGTCACTTTCCTTATTGCAGCAAATCAGTTACTCTACAATACAGTGCCCTGTGGCTAAAAAAGATCAACAGAGGGAAATGGGGGAGGAGAGACGGAGAGAGAGAGAGAGAGAGAGAGAGAGAAAGAAACGGCTATTTTCTCCGCTCGACACCACTGAGTAGCAGAGCTTTGACGTTGCCTCACTGTGGAGTGTCTCAAAACGGGGAAAGAGGGAGAGCGGTCTACCACTTCATCGGTGTCATCTGTACAGTTAGAGGTCACCCCCATGGTCCGATTTGGTACAGTCCGCCGGGTTTAGTTGACGGGCTGCTGGGGCTCAATGGAGGAAAACTCAACGAAGGCAGTGGACCTGTAGGGGCAGCCATACAAACACACTGCGATCAAGGTAGCACTTTGACCTGTAAACTTGTAAAATGTTGTGTTCATTCTGTGTGACAATGGAGAGAGTGTATGCGTGCATGTTTTTTATGGGGAAGATTTGCTTTTTACGAGCATGTGACAATGATTGAGATACATTAGAAGCCTGTGAGCGTTTGAAGTTGGCAATTGTCTATTGTTCCCTGAGCTGCCAGCCCGCCATTGACTGACAAGGAACACATGTTGTTGCAGCACAATGCAAGTCAGTGTGTCGTGATACACATTTAGTTATGTTGATGTGTACTATGGGGTCTTAGTTGATATTGACTAGCAGTTAAATCACTTTCCATCTATGTATTCCATTATAGAAGGCATGTTTTGATGCATTCATTCCATTTATTGACTTCTTCCTGTCCTGAAAAATTCTTTACAGTGAGCTTTATATTTTACACTCCATTCTTCTCTTGTCACAGATAAAGAAACATTCTCAGATACAGAAATATTGATTTGTCATGTACTGGACATGGACTAGATTGTTGAGTATGAGTCCTGGACATCATCAGTCCTTAATTGTTTCAGTTTGTACCAGTGCTTAGTGTCTGTAGTCCAAGTAGTGGTCTGGTTATGAGGTTTGAATTTGTCAGTGTAGTCTGTCTGTGAGACCAGCCTGAATGAATTACTAATGACTGATAGAGGACTGCAGCCTCCCCTCAGACTCACACACAGTACCTCCCTCTCTCTTTCCCAGGGGATCTATACACACACACACACACACACACACACACACACACACACACACACACACACACACACACACACACACACACACACACACACACACACACACACACACACACACACACACACACACACACACACACACACACACAAAGTGAGACAAGCTTCCACAGGAAAGGGCCACCTACCACTTCTCACTCTTCACCAGCAGTAGGGAGAGACAGAGATCAGGTCTTGTGAGATGTCATATCAGCCAGGGTACTTACACATGACATGTTTGAGGTCAAACGTTCTGGCCCACTCCAACAGCTGCCTTGTCTCTGGGTGTAGTTTTACACCACCGTGACAGCGAGCGGCGACCGATTGCTTCCTCCGTTGCACACTGCTGTTATTTCAAAAGCCACAGAGAGCCTGTGTGCTCGACAGGCAAAAGCTGTGGAGGATCCATCAGCCGCGGGTAATGAGTGCCCCCCTGAGGGCTGCCCCGCAGTGCCAGCCAGTAGGAGCAATTTGGATCATCGGATTGGACCTCCCTCCCTCTCTCGCTCTCTCTCTGTCTCCCCTGTGGGCACCTGTGCCAGCGTGCCCGTCATCGAGTGCCTGACCCCGCGGCATCTCCCGTTACGATCCCTCCAGCCTGACCTCATACCCTCAGGGATATATAAAGATTTGTTCTCTACTGAGAGGCTATAGCTGGCTTTGCTGGGGTCTGGAAATGAGACACTACCTACATCACCGTTCCCAGCAGCCACTGCACGTTATCCTCATTTGCACACGGAGAGAGGATGGGGGGGGTTGCCATGTTAAGGTGTCCCAAGCAAGGCGGCAGCAGATTTCCCACATGCTGGCGGGGCGAGAAGTGAGTCGTAAGGAGAAGTGAGAGAGCGAGGGCACAGGCGCTTGTGGAGTCGTTATATGGGAGCTGGCAGTAACCAGAGCCGCTGTGGGTGGAGGAACGTTACTGTTTTACGCTCTTGTTGGTAAACGGCTTCATTATGAATCCAGAGAGAAGAGACAGAGCACATTGGCCCCAGACATACACAATATGAATGATAAAAGGATGGATAGGAAGCAAGGTAGGAAATACGCCGGGATGAAGCAAATCTCTCTCTCTCTCTCGCCCTCTCTCTTTTTCCATCTGTCTCTCTCATTCCCTCTCTTGCTATTGCATGCTTCATGTTTATTTGCTCTTTTTTTCTTTATTTTTACATGTCTGACCTGTCTTTATTCATATTCATTTTCTCCCTGGCTTCCTCGTTCTGTTTCTCTCTCTTGGACCCAGTCACACTGTGCATGTGTGAGTCCTTATCCTATGTGGTTTTAGGGGGGCTACATGTCTGTCATAGGAGCTTGGAACAGTGAGTGGCTTCCAAGGCCCAATTATACTAGATTGCTGCCATTTTGCAAGGGATCAAACGCAAAATCTATCTTGGCCGAAGAAGCAGAAATTGAACTTGGCACACCACAGACAGACACGCCCGAGAACAAACGCGTGCACAATGACATCACCGCTGCTCACGCACACTGTAGGATCCGTGTTTATGTTTACATTTAATATGTTTGCCTTCATGCTTGTCAAACAAAATTCATAAACAAAATGAGATAGGCATGAAATATAGATGTTAAGAGAGAGGCTTAACACTCTGCCCACCCCCTGCTCCCCCCTTACCTACTTTGCCCTTTTCCTTGATCACCACTCGTTAAAGCGCCGGGTGTGTGTTACTGTGAGGTGATATCATTGCGTTGCCTGGCGTTCTCACCGAAAGGCTACACATGTCGCACCCTCGTAACCAGAATAGTTTGGCCGCTCAAAAGAAGCCCCGCCTCTTTATTTCTGTTTAGCTTCCACCGAACACCTCCCGGGCAGCTTAGCGACTAATAAAACAGCCCCAGTCCACGACCCTCCGCATGGCGGGACGTCCAGGATTTGTAACCCGACGCCCCCCCCCCCATGCCTGTCTCTGCCTTTAGAGTGCTACTGACATGATAGAGAGAGTCTGGGAGGGCCAGCAGGGGAGCGTCCATCACTGTCAGCCCCCTCCAGCCCCCCAGGCGTCCATCTGGGGCATGTCCAACACGCATGCCTGTGCACTGTGAACGCATTGCTGCGGGCTGTGCCGACACTCTGGAGACACGGGGCGTATCGCGGTGCATGGTGTTACTGCTCTTGGAGCAGCTAATGCTGTTAAAGTCTTCAGACCAGAGGAAGGGAGGGATAAGAGAGGTAATAGACTAGGGATTCTCTGGGGGCTTTAGCTATGAGATCAGCGTGAACGCTGGTCCCGGCTAAGGTTACCCCGACATGAAGCTTTAAGCTTTCCAGTGGACTGGCAACTCAAAACTAAAAGTGGTCATCTCGGGATTTCTGCCCTGTGCCATCGTATTTGTAAACATCTCATCAGCCTGTAGCTTTTTAGGATGGCAGACAGGAGCCGTAGGATAAACTACTTCCTCCACAAATTGTCAGTGTTGAAACCTCGGGGGAAAGGTGGGTTGTGGTGGGTTGTTAAGCAGCATAAAAAAATAATCCCTTGATAGACATGCAGACTTTTTTTGGCGCCATGGACTGAGTCCACATTTGGTACTGTCGAGAGTGTTTGGGCATTAGGGTTGTCCGTGCAAACAATCTCTTTAATGGATGCACATACACGCGCACACACACACACACACACACACACACACACACACACACACACACACACACACACACACACACACACACACACACACACACACACACACACACACCATTCAGCCTGGACACAGGGGAGTTGAGCTCAGATGTCATCCACTAATATGAACTCCAGGGTTTTCCCTGTCCTTCTGGAGAAATAGCTCATCCTGAAAGGAGAGGAGCCGGAGAGAGATGCTCAGACTCTCTGGAGTATTCGGTTCTGACCCAGAGGAAGAGAGGCAACACAGAGGAGGAGGGGACAAAGAGAAGAAAAAAAGAACTCTGTGATGTATATTAGCTCAGTGGGTCTCAGAACAGGGACTGTGGGCCTTCTGTGTTGTGTGCGTGTGCGTGCGTGCGTCAGAGAGAGAGAGAGAGAGAGGGAGAGGGAGAGGGAAAAGCAGCCTGGTGTTTGTTGTTCTTCCTCTGTGTGGGAGAGATCTGTTAAAGATGTCTGCCATTAACGCGGCTGCAGGCTTCATTAAGAACAAATAAACAAAGCCCGCTCCCTCACCAAGGAGGTCTGTGGGGAACATATGCTGTCTACACTACTCCCGAGGTCAGCCCATCGTCAACACTTGCTGCTCAATTACAACGGCTAATTTTGTTGTCAAACTAAATATGAAGACAGAAGAGTACGTTTTTCATGTTTGTTTATTTTTCCCCCAGCTTGGTCTAACCGTTTCCAGACCAAGGATAGAAGCTGAAGTCTTAAAAAATATATATATTTGGCTGATTTAGTGACCTGTGGTCAGATTTTATGAACTGTGAACGGAACAAATTATGTGGAGATTTACAAAATGTTTGCTATTCATCAAACTTTTAGTGCCTACATTTCTTTCTCCCACATCCAAACGAATATGTAATGTAATCCTGGTCGAGACAATGTGTACATGATTTGTAAATATATAAAATGCAGCTAAACAATGCTCTTGCTTTGTAACATACAACTTAGGTTTAAGTGCATTTTAAGCTACTAGAGATGTCTGAATCATAGTGTCGGGGGCTTTGTCAAAGTACCTGTTGTACCTCTGTCTACCTGTGTCCCTTTTATGCCCATATATGGAAATCTCTGTATCTGTCAGTCCTTGTCCCTTTTATGCTCATATATGGAGATTGCTGATGTCATCGAGTTTGAAGTCGGTCGGTCCCATATGCACATGACCATATATGGTGGCATAGCGGTCGGATCTGTGGCTGTGGACAACCGGATCTCTGTATCTGTCTGTCTTGTCCCTTTTATGCCCATATATGGGCATGCCCCCTTTTGTGCCCATATGGAGCTGACTGATTTGTTTGCGCCTGATGCCATGGGCGTTAGAGGCATGGGAACTCCATGTATGATTATGGCTTAGTCATGGTGGCATGAGCGTGACGTCAGAGGTCCTCCCGTCCTCCTTAAGCCAATTTTAATATACTGTAGGATAGCTGTGATATAAAAGTGCCTTAAGACCAGGCTAGATGTGACCATTAGAGAAAATGTAATGATACATTTTCTGGGCAGATTGTCTTTCTTTGCTGAGGATAATGAGTGGCTTATGAGCCAGTTCTCTTTCGTTAGAGTTAATGATGCCTTGTTTATTGTTATCATTACATTTAGAGAAGAGTGCGCCAAATCACCTATTGCATTTAAGTGAGGTTTGGCAAAGACTATCTTTAGGGAGGTTCATTTTTGCCGTACATATTATTTGAACATTTATTAATTTATGTTCATCAGGGGGCCGTGGAAAACCCTTTTGCTCAACACACACATGAATATGACTGAAACTAATTTTATGTTTAAAATGTGCACACAAATATGTTATGTCTGAATTATATATAGAAACCTTTCAGTGAATAATTCAGCCTGTTTTTTGAAGGCCTTTCTCATTATGTGAGAATTTGAAAATGCAGCAGCTCAACCTTGCCCAAACCCCATCACAGAGGGAGACTCTGATTATAATTAATGTTTACACAGACATACAAATGCAAGATTCATTGTGCAGGCTTTGTTCCACTCAATGTGCACTTTAATTGATTTGACTTGAGCAAACATACTGCCTCCCTGTATTTATTTATTCCTTTGTTTTCGGCAGAGGATAAGTGTGCAGAGAGGAAGAGTGACATGAAGGGAGAGAACTGTAGCCTCCCAAAACAACACAGCCATTGTTTATGAGCGTGATTGGAAGTGGAGCTGGAAAGCTAGAGAGCAAACTCAGTGGCTCATGTTAAGGCTGCAACTATTGATTATTTCCGTTGCAATTTGTCTATCAATTCCTTTTTCAATTAATCAAATAAGTACATTTTAAATGGTTAAATATCAACAAATCGACTCGATTGAATCGATTAGCCTGATTAACCACTTAATCTGCTGCAGCCCTACATCGTTTATTAATTATTATTTGTCGTTTGAACGATGTTTTTCTTATGACCCAGCCCTGTGCTGTGGTCTCAGAAGGCTCAGTGTGCTGTTGGCTGAATCGTGGAGAAACTGTTGCCAAGAGAGCTCTGGGAGAGTGACGTGATGTGTGAGCGGCTTGGGCAGAATCTTGCTTACTGCCGCACAACTGGGGGAGTGGGTGGAGAATAACTGACAGAGCAAGGGAAACGTGGGGAGCCTGAGAGACGCCGAGAATGAGAGCTACTTTGAAGGACCCTGTCAGCTGTGACAGACGGATACGGGGATTTATAGGCCTGTCAGCTCTTCTCCCTAAATGCAGGTTATTTTGTCCTATCATAGACCATAGATAGATGCATTAATAAATCAGTGTACTACACTCTCTTCTACCACAGACATGTGACTAAGGGAAAGTATTTTCTGGGCCTTCTAAATTGAACATTGGAATGGAGGTGTGTGCGTGAGTGTGTGTGTGTGTGTGTGTGTGTGTGTGTACACAGTTTCCAAGAAAAAGAAAAAAAAAAGACTGCCCCCAACTGGCCTTAACTTCCCGTTTCTGCGTGACGTGGGCTCTGAACGATTCTTTAGCCCAATGTTCACTGAACTAAATATTGGACCCAATCATCACAAGCCACACAATCTTCAGAGCATTCTGAAGTGGCTAAAATTTGAGAGACAAATCAGGAGAGAATCAACACTTTGTTATCTACCTTTCTCTGTCACAGCGACACACTCTCAGGAGACCATTGTACCACTTTGCCTCTAGTGGCGAAGCGACGGCTGGGCCGTCTTCCTAAATGAAGCATCTTTGACAGTGCTCTCGGATTTGCACTTCCCATCATCCTCTATCCAGATACACTTAACACTTAACGTGTGTTACAGCATGGCACAGCATAGAACAAACGCTCGCTGGCATCAACCACCTGTTATCTGCGTCGTCTGTCGTGTATGGCAGTGGTTCTCAAACGTTTTTTCATGCCATGGACCCTCAGACTGATATGTATTTGTCCCGCGGACCCCCCATCTGAAAAGGTTTTGTCAGGGACCCCCAGAAGAGAAGATTTGTGTAAAAAACAAAAATCAAAATGATTCAACATTTTCCAAAAAAAATAAAAATAGCAGATCTACAAGCTTGCACGGCATGAAGTGACACGCTGTGACCTTGTAGATCTGCTATTTTTTTGCATATCCAACGTATAATGGATGGTGCTATGTTAACCCCCCCAAGGACCCCTGGGTGTCCCCGGACCCCACTTTGAGAACCTATGGTGTAACTATGGATCCATGACGAACAGAACAGAATCCACTGTGGCTCGCTTATGATTGACCCCCCACCACCTCCAGGCCCAGCCCCCCCCCAACCGTTCCTGACTTAAAGCACCTGTTTCCTGGAGGCTCTCAACAGTTGCACAGCTGTCATGCAAACCTCAGCACTTCCATTACGTTAACCCCGTGTCGGCCCACCCTTTATAGCTGTCATTTAAGTTTCATGGGGATTGTAGACATTCTCCCTCCTTGGCTCCTGGATATATAATGTTAACCCGTTCAATCCGGGAACGCATCATCTCTGTCATTTGAGATTTATTTGGCTATTCAAAAATATAAGTAGATCTGCAAGCTCGTAGCCGCGCTATGAGCTTGTAGATCTGCCATTTTTGAGAAAAAAAACGTGAAAATGTGTGCAAATCTGTGATGCGAACATTTGTCAAATATGTTGTTCCAGGGACCCCCAGAAGCAAAGATTTGAGTTACAAATGTTCGCTTTAAAAAATATATATATTCAAAGATTTGCACAAAATGGTCGAGATTTTTCAAAAATAGCAGATCTACAATTCTTGTATATCTGCTATTTTTGAATAGCCCAAAAGCATAAAATAATGGTTATAGCTCAAATCTAAAATGACACAGTACGCGTTTTCGGACTGAATGGGTTAAGATATTGAATAGCTGGGGTGGTTGCATGGGGGTGAAGTTCCTGCCCACCACCACAGAGACCAGGCATCTGGCTTGGCCCGGGCCCGCCAGTGAACAGCATTGGCCGTGTTTGTGGGTGGGAAGCCGGGCATGGAGAGTGACCTGTCGCCAGTGGTGTAAAGTTACTTAAGTACATTTACTCAAGTACTGTACTTAAGTACAATTTTGAGGATTTATTTACTTGACTGGAGTATTTTCAATTGTCAGTACTTTTACTTCTGCTCCACTGCATCTCAGAGGCAAATATTGTACTTTTTAGTCCACTACAATTATTTGAAAACTTTAGTTACTTGTTGCTTTGTAGATTTGGATTATTATCACAAAACATACATTAACCACTTCAGCCCTATATCAGCCATTTGAAAACAACTGATCTACAAGCTCACAATGCAGAATGTCCCATTGTGAAATGGGACATTCTGCATAATGAGTACTTTCTACTTTTGGTTCAAGTACATTTTCATACCAATACTTTTGTGCGTTTACTCAAATAAAGTTTGAATTCCGGACTTTTTTTACTACGTAACAGAGTGTTTCTACATTGCAGTATTGATGCTTTTACTTAAGTAAAAAAGTACCACTGCCTGTCGCTGCACTAGTGACTAAAGGTTGGTTAGGGCACCTGTTCAGCGGGGTGCAGACCTAGGAGGGATAGTGTGTTCCCCGCGGTAAAACGCCTCACTGTCAAGCAAAAAGAAGCAGACTGGTGAGTCTGGCGACATTATGTTGTGAATGGGAGGAGATGTGGCTCGCGATGCCAGATGCTCTTTGCCAGACCTACTGATCGGGCTAAAGAGTTCAAAAATGTTAATCCCTATCCGAGTGGATCAGAGTGGATCATAGCAACTCTCACCTCTCATGCACCGCCCGGCGTCCGCCTATCTTTGGCCATGCTGATCTCTCACCTATACCGCAGTATGACAGACTATAAATTAGGCATTAGCCTTATTTGCACTGCGCCTCTACCTGATCTATCTTAAACACGCGTACATACAAGCCATGGTTCGGTGTCAGGCTGGTCTTGCTATGCGTTCGCTTGTTGGTTTTGTGTGATTGGAGCTATGTGACCCTTGTCTGGATTCAATCCCATAAGTGAGTGTGAGTGTCAAGAATGTGTTAGGGTGCTATTTTGAGTAGGAATGAGGAGAAGGGGTGACGGTGAGGTTGAAGGTTTGGGATGTCCCAGAGGCCTCTGTGGCCATCAATTTGTCACAGAGTGTCTCCTGGGCCAACTGTCGGAACCTCGTCTCTTCCCTAGGAATTATGGAGGTGGGGCGGGGGGGGGGGGGCATTGGCAGGGTACCTTTGGCTTAGCTCAGTTGAGTGGGAGCTAATGCTTTTTTCTTTTCTTTTTTGAGCTGGCCTGCCAGAAACCCTTTTTTTAAAGTTGCTGTTAATGCTTGCTTGTTAATTATTTATATTGGCCAGGCTATATAAAGTGATCATATTAAAATATAATGTGCTACATTAATCTGCTTACGTTCAACCCCATATAAACTAATGTGCCGTGTCTTATATTTCTCTCCCCTTAATATAGAATAGTACACAGACTGAGATTTAAATAAGGGATTTGCCCTAATGTCCACAAATGAAAATGCTAATAATATCTAATACAGAGTGGTATGGTAATAGCCTGCATGGTAATTACTGACCTATATGGTCTATCTATGCAGTAAGTGGAAGATGAGTTAAAACAAAGGCTGTTCGAGAATGAATGAATTGGTATTGGGCATACCAGATTTACTTTGCTATGGCAAATGTTTATTGATAATGTGTAAAATAAATGTATGTTTTTTTTAATATGTTGTATATCATATCATTTATACTGTAGCATTGCATCTGCACTGAATGCACTGAATCCCTACAGTACGTTTCCGTGTATATCTGTATTAAATCACACGACAAGATGCAAGTCAAATTGGTCTGGAAGGGAGTGTGGGGATGTGTGCAGTTAATGCGCTGTGAGCTGCGAGAGAGGTCTCACCCTGGGATAATGAGTTGTTCCTTTAAGCCCCTCGCTGGGTCCCCTGACAGCCAGCCTTAACGAAGGGTTCTCCTGCGCACACACACACCCCGTTGATCCCTTCTGCATACCCTTCCTCCCATCCAGCCCCTGGCTTTGCCCCGTAAACTACCAACAGGCTTCATTCTCCATTCGAATATATATCATGCACCGTGTTCAGGATACAAACCAAGAATAATAAAGACAATTATGGCAGGGGGGCAAGTAGGGGCTCTATGCGTTGAGAAAACAAGCAGGAGTTGCGTTTATTTGTTTCCAGGGATGAAGGAGACTGACAAATGAACCCCCGTGGGACAGAGAGAGAGAGAGAGAGAGAGAGAAGGGAGTGGAGTTCTCTCCTTTTCTCTTGCACTCCGCCCGACCCTTGAGTCTTCATTATGGCTAGAATAGACACCTTCTTTTTAGCGCGTTAGCACATTCTCAAAACAAGCCCACGGACCCCAGGGAGGTACAGGTTGTTGGGAGATTTGGGGATTTCTACTTCCCTCTCTACTCTGTTATCTCAGGGTTGTTCGCCAGCAGCAGCCTCTGTCGAGTGGTAAAGGCATCTATCTGTAAGTGGAGAAGATTGACGTGGCGGTACAGATTTAAGTGTTGCGCGGCCTTCTGTGCATTGTTCATGGACGGGCGTGAAGGGAACGAGAGACAGGCCATGTGTACCAGCTGCCAAGGAGGAGATTACAGATTCCGTGTACGGTTTAGTTGAGCCTTGAAGATTGAAGCCTCTCCGCTTGCATAGTGAGTGCACATTTCCTCCTTTGTGGTTGCGCTGAGACAATTAACAGACTTTAAAAAAAAAAAACACACACACACACACACACACACACACACACACACACACACACACACACTTCAATTTGGCAAAGCGTGCCTTTTGTCTCCTGTCAGGCTGGCAGATGTCCCAGCCAGCTCTCCCGCCCAGAGCAGGAGTCAATAGCTGTTATTGTAGATATCGATTGTGATCTTGCACTAGGCATTACCTTCCATGACCCTTAAGTGCAAAGTCACATGTGCCAGAGGCCACTAATACCCTTTTTAGCATTTCAATGTTAATGGATGGGGTTTCCATACAGCTACTGCTAGCTCAGCTGTTTCCTACCCCCAAGGGAGTTAGCAGTGGCTCAATCCCAGAAAGGGGGGGGGGGGGCAGGGTAGAGCAAGGGCCCCCTGTGAAAGACCTCAAGCCTGCCAGGATATACAAGCTCTGCAGTGCTGGCCACTGCTTTAGCCCGGGGGAATCGGGGCCCAATCTGGAGCTCTTTGCCAGTAAAGGATTTATCCCACTGCACTTGGGGGCTGGAGGAGCTCCCACTCCTGTCCCATCCCCGGAGGCCCAGAGTGAGTTAATTACAGTTTATGTATGCACTGTCATCCCCCATGAGCCTCTCTGCCTCAGCAGCACCGAGCAGCCAACCTGACTGCTGATGTCGGAGCACTCTCTTCTGTAAGAGGTCCCTGCTGACTGTAGAGAACTACGCTGGATGGAGCTTATTAGCTTATTATTCTACAGGCGTTACAAATTGTGCCGTTGCTATTCTTATACGTTCTGTCATTGGACAGTACGCGTGTGTGGTGTTTGACCTGCAGAAATGATGAGAAAAGTCTAGAGAGTGAATCTTGCCAATGTGTCAGTACTCGGCATCTACAGCAAGCCTAAGTATCTCTCCCTTGCAGGCTAGGTGAGCAGGTGTGATAGAAGGAATACTGTTCCTACTCTAATGGCTGATACTTTCAACAAATTGAAATTTCACTTTCAAGATGTTTTGCATTTTGTGTTTTCTAAGCAATTGCAACAATAATTATAAACCCTACTGGGTATATAAACGTGTTTCTGACTTGACACTTGGAACTGCTGGAAAGGTGCACACTGAGGTACTGATGTATTGTTGGTATTTTTACAGCGTGCCTTCTAGGGGCCGAGCCGTCTGTTCCTCCATGAAAATGAAAATTTGCCATTTCCTGAAAAGTAATGGTTTTGGACATACAAGGTTTCCACCTGACAGCGACTATATGTAAGGTGCTCATGATATGAGCTGTAACAATATAGAATGTTTGTTTGTATGGGCACAGATGCTACCATGAACAGGATGTCTCGGTATGTATATGAGGTAGTCAGGCTGTCGCTCAGCACAGAGCAATGGTGCAAAAACAAACACATGCACCAAGCAAAACAGCAAACATGGTTATTAGATGCGTCTACAAAAGGCCCATCTCTCTCTCTCTCTCTCTCTCTCTCTCTCTCTCTCTCTCTCTCTCTCTCTCTCTCTCTCTCAAACACACACCACCAGCATCCTTATTGGAGTTAGAGACAATGCTCATCTGCAGTCTTCATTTTCATGGAGGAACAAGCTCATTACACACACTCACACATACACTCTCACACACACAGACAGAGAGCTGAACATCTGCGCCTGACGTCTGCAGTATTGATGTGAACACATGTTGACGTTTCCTGAGAGCCTTGACGCGGATGTTTCAATTGTCAGTAGCATTAATTTCATTTGGCATGTATCTCACAATCACTTGACTCGTTAGTGGAAATCAGCAAGTCTGCGTTTCACCGTTTTTCCAAATGAACTACCAAAATGAGTCTTAAGAACGCTTATTGTTGACAGATTTTCACAACGACTGATTCTCTTCATTTTCTTTCCCCCAGATTTCGGCATTGATGTGCTCTCCACCAATGGCACCCAGGAGCCTCACGGCCCGAGCCTCCTCAAGGTTTCAGGCCTAGAGCGCAGTCAAGAAAGGAGCCAGGAGAGCTGCAGAGACGCCCAGCCCCCTGCGGCCAGCACCCCCAAGCAGCAGCAGCAGCCCCTGCCCCTGCCCCCCCAGGTCCATCCAGCCGTCCAGTCCTTACCGCTGCCCCCGCCTCAGACATCGGCCCCCTTAACTCTGCCCTCTCCCCCTCGTCGGAGCCAGACCAACGGCCACGCCCAGACCCAGGCTCAGTCCTCGGCCCACTTGCCCCTGCGTTCAGAGGCTCCCCCTAGGCCTCAGACACCTGCAGCCCTGCCTCTCGCCCAGGGTCAAGAGCCCTCATCGGCCCCCCCTCCTCCCCGGCCCCAGCAGCACCAACCCGAACCGCTGTCCCACCCCCGGCCTCCGCCGACGCCCAACTTGCACCCTGCACACCCGCCGTCCCCTGCCTTACCACCGGCCCACAACAACCCTCACCAACAACATCCCAGCCAGGCAGGGCCTCATCGGCCCCCCTCGCGCTGCCACCCCCGGCCCCCGTCTGCCTATAACGGCGTCAATCTCAACGGGCACAGGTAAGAACCCATGCTCACGAAAGGAAATGTAGATCAGTTTTGTATCTGAAAATATTCATCTTTTTTTGCTGTATGTGGGGGCGCTTTAACACATCCACTGCCAAGGGCTAATCTCATAATGTACTCACCAGTGCCAAGGTGTTTTTGTTGTTTTTTTGTTTTTTTCATGTCGCCATAGATCTTGTTAAAATCCTTAAGATTGAGCGCTACACAGTCTGTTTACATCCGCGAGATCTCCCTGTATCTCCCAGTGAAAACCACGTGTCAAACGGGGCATCCATGTTTGAGTTAGAGCGGATTACGTTAAACAGTGAAATGCGAGGAGAAAAAACTACAGGAAGAGAATTGAGTTTCAGTTTCGTCTGTAGAATGGGAGCGGGCGTGATCGTGAAAACCGGATCCCAAATAATTCTATTTCCTGTCATCAAACCGGAAACGGAAGTGGATCAAAAAAATTCCGAAAGTGCACCCGGACCGCGCATGCGCGAAAAGACCGCAGCCCGTAGGGCTACGGTCTCGGCGCTTAACAGTTGGATTTAACGGCCCGTAGGACTACGGTCTTGGCAGTTAATGTGTTAAGGCAAAAAAGAAAATCATATTATTTTGTTGTTGTTTTTTTGCTGCTGTGGTTTTGTAGTGCAGTACAGGGCCAGACAAAACCTCCATGCACTTGAAAATACTACAGCATCTCTTTGAGCTCAAAGCATGCATGATGCCTTATCAGTATGTAAATTGCTTGCTGGGAAAGCTGAAAGTCCCCCAGCCAAACAGCAGCACTGATTGTTAGAAGGAGGAGGGCTACTCACACTGAGCGTTAAGTGCGTGTGATTCATTAACCACCCACATTGTCAACTGGGTTGAGTTTGGCCTCCAGCTCCAACAGTCAAAGACAACGTCAATATCATTGTTTAATCAAAACTTGCATCGTCTCACTTTTTTTTTGTTCCTGATGGAGAATTTGTACTTATAGAGTACGGACTGGATGTCCCTGGATTCCATTTCTCGTTTAATCCACATTAATGTTAAAAATGTTTATAATAAGAGTAGGTGGGCTGCACCAGTAGCTGACTAGAAAGTGTGTTGACCATAATCGCAACGTCGTCTATGCTTTGATTCTGGCTGGAGGTCTGTGTTGCAAGTCATTCCCCCAGTCTGCCCTCAGTTTCTTCCCTCTCCACTCCCATCTAACTAAAGCAAACAACACTATGTAGCTTGTAGATCTGCTATTTTTGGCAGATGTTCCGATCTACACAACACATCGCAACGCGACGCCTTGTGAGCTTGTGAGCTTGTGCTATTTTTTGGCGAATGTTCCACATGGATGCTGGGGTTCAAGAAGTGGTTAACAAAAGTGTCATTTTAAGAGTGTCATTTCAGAGCATATTTTGATCGTCGCAATAATATCGTAAATCGTTATTATTTTGGTCACAATAATCGTGATATGAAATTTTCATGTCGTCCCATCCCTACTGTAGATGCTTAGCAGAGGCAAACATTACTTCTAACCAAGATGTCTGCCTCCATTTCTTCTAAATGATGTATACAGGACAACCAGAAGTTGCCATTGTAGAGTGGAGTAACAAAAAAGCTTTGTTTTGTTCTTTTCCTTAATTTTCATGAAGAAACTATACATGCTATGGGCGCCTTTAAATTTCCCAAAGTCCCAATTGGAGTACAAAAATGCTCATCATACGGTATGTACACACAACCCTTTATGAAAAAAGTCTCCGCAATGGGAGAGATTTAGGGCTATGTTTAATCTGTTGTGTCCTATCTGTAGTCAAGCACTGAGGCTTGGCTGAGCTCTATCTCCCCATTAATTCCGGGTTTCAGGATTGCTCGCGCTGGGCTTACAGACTCCCAACAGCAGCTCTGCCTCCAAGGCTCTTGGGAGCTGGCGCTCCTCGCTTTTCTCAGTGCCAGGCCCCTGTGTGTGCCAGCACGCCAGCAGGGCTGGGCACCCACTGTGAATAATCACGGGTTGGGCCCACGACGGAGAAGGAGCACTGCAAATGAGCTTTTGGGCTTAGCATAAGGATTGCGGGAGACGCAGAGCTCTCTCTGACTATCCTCAGGGGAAACACACACACACACACACACACACACACACACACACACACACACTACAAAAGACTGTTTGCTTGCACACACATACACCCTCTCCCATTTCCATTTCCCATGCACATGTGTGATACCTGGCTCGGGAGGAAGTGTTTAAGCGAGAGTTGTGTTCAAAGACAGATGCTCTTTCTGTTATGTTTGCCAGCGGTGGTTATTTGCATCTGAGGGTGTTACGAATGTGGTGTTTTTTTTGTTGTTGTTTTTTCCATGTGCATCTTGTATGCCCTGGATTCTCCAAGCTCTAGAGAGTGAAGTGTGTGTGTATGTGCGCGCGTGTGTGTGAATGGAGGACAGTTGAGGTGTGAAAACACTGTATTGGGGATTGGATGCTGGAGCAGAACAGATGGAGAACAAGGCAACGTGGAGGAGCAAGTGTTAATCTCAACTGATCACGCCTGGCTTAACCTGTCTCATTTCTCTCTTTTCTTTCTCTTTCTTCCACATTCACAGTAGCAGTCGGAGCAGCACCCCAGGCAGCAAGCCCCACGGGCCTCCCGTCCCCTCCCCACACCTCCCCCACCACCAGCCTCCTCCGGCAGCCGCCACAGCAGCCTCCGCCTTCCCTCTGCCGCAGGCAGCTAACCAGAACACTCCCCACGGATTCCCCGCTGCCCTGCAGTCCTCGCCGCACCCACATCATCATCATCACCCCAATATGTTTGCGCCTCCAGCGGCTCTGCCCCCACCGCCACCACTGACGTCTAACGCCCTGCCCGGCCCCGGACACCCCGCTGCTGGGGGTCCCTACTCAGGTAAAAAACCCAAAATATGGGAGGCAACCATCTTTCACTGCCCCCCTGTGGTGCAGCAGGGTAATGAAGCATAGACAACAAAGGTGAAAGTAGGAAGTCTTCATGACATGTGAGAAATATGTTATATGAGGACATGTTTCAGAACAGTCAACAGTTAGAAGAAAAGAATGGTTAGCCAAACATCTAGCCTAACTTCTGCCACCACCTATCATCACCTGAAATTAATGCCAAAAGTTGAATCAAAATTAATTCACTCTCATTCGGGGGCAAAACTAATTCTGCTTAGGGCCCCTTAAAGGCTTTGGCTGGCCTCAGCCAGCCATATACACAAAGCCATGCAATGAAAGCTATTACACACCCCGCGCAAAGCATTGCGTAACAGTTATCCAGAAATGTCACAGACCAGGGTCAGTCTAGGACAGATTGTTGGTCCATTCCTAGTACTTATATTTTCATCCAGAAATGTCTTCATCTTCAAGAAATAATTCTGGTCAATAACAGAACTGTCTAAGCTGGATTTTGTTTTTAGTCATACTATGACATTTTTATTTAAGAGAAAATGTTAATCACTTTAACCGCTCCCAAACCAATAAAGCTTGAAATGAACACAGAAAATAGCATATTGGATCACTGCGGAATAGAAATGATATGGTTGCTCTAGAGATAACACCTTAATCTTTCAGGGCAATTTCTTGCATTTAGAAGAGAAGCCAGCAATAACTTGAATTTCTTTATTTCTCTGAGACATCCATGGGCCAAGCAAAGGTCATCGGTTTTATAAAAATCGCAGATGTTTGCTTAAGAAAGGGCTTTAGTGCTTAATGACTAACAGAATACAAGTAGGTTTTTCTTTTCAACTGTCAAACACACCTAAGCATCTCGAGTTTTACCTACAGTTAAGAATTATTTTCATCCATTTTTTTTATCTAAAAAGAATTATTTGTAACCACATAATATTTTTCATCCCGGTTATTTCCAAGCCACGCCTAAACCTGCCTGACCCTCTCCTGCCCTACTCTGTCTAACCAGAACAAGATCTTCTGCGTCAGGAGCTCAACTCTCGTTTCCTGGCCTCCCAGAGTGCAGATCGCGGAGCATCGCTGGGCCCGCCTCCCTACCTGCGCACCGAGTTCCACCAGCACCAGCACCAACACCAGCATCAGCACCAACACACGCACCAGCACACCCACCAGCACACCTTCACGCCCTTCTCCCACGCCATCATGCCCACGCCAGCACCGCCCATGGTGCGTACCCCTGCCAGAAATGTGAGGATAAGTAGAACACAACTGTGGAAGGTGGAGGATGGATGGACGATGATGATAACCAGATTTTTGTTCTAAGCACCGGGTTTTCTATGCGCATGAGAGTGGGTGGGATGCGATTCAAAGCGGCCTTTTTTCTTCCTTTGTGGTCGTAACAGCAAGTAATGTACATGGTACAGTATGTGTGTGTGTGTGTAAGCACGGCCCACTTTTTTGCTTTAGGGAATCGTCGGTTTCCACGGCAGACTCCCTCCCAATGATGACCATGTGTGTCCGTCTGTACTACAATGATGCCATTCTTCTCTCAGAAAGCCTTTCTAGTGTTTTTGTTTAGCTTTTTTGTTTCTGGCCCACTCTTGTATTCCCCCCCCCCACACCCGACACAGTTATTTTCTAAACTGGCAATAACTTGCCCCAAGCAAGTCGTTTCATTCCGAGCCAGCTTTCAGAACATAATACACTTAATTCATTCTGGATTTAATGACATCATTTAGTCCTGCTTGGGGCTTTCTCATTATAGGCAAATGCTCTGGGCTAGCGTCCCGCTGTTTGTCAGTGCAGACCACAGGCAATGGGTGGCTGGACCTGACACACACACACGCACACACGCACACACGCACACACACAAACACACACGCACACATACACACTTATGACTGTACTCTAACTGCCTGGCTGGAGAATGTTCTGCTGGGCTCTGATGATTCCTCAAAGGCAGCACCGCGCGGCCTCTGACAGCTAATGAGGCCATAAAAAGCCTCTTTATGGCTGCAGTGTTTAGACTTGACTGGGGAAATGTTCTCCTGGAGCCCACACTGCACCACTAAAACCAGCCCAAATGAGACACAGAGGCCGCCGGGCTGGTTTACAGCGTCTCCACATGCTCACGGAATGGGAGGGCAGAATCAAAGGGAATCCTTGCACGGGATTGGCTTTTGGGAATTGGTTGAATATCATGTTTGTCTCTCAACTGAGGGCATCTAAGCTGTAATGCGTAACTATGTTCTCAGACCAGGATTATACACTGGAGATACATTTTCCGTTCCCTAATAATGACGTTGAAAGTGTCCAGAAAAAGGCTTGAGCCTATCAATATAATGTGTAGCTTAACAAGTGCAATGTATCACCTCTAAAATGTCCCTTGTACTTAGTCCCTCTGTCTCATTTCTCCAACAGTTTGAAAAATTCCCAACAAAAGTTGACCCCTTCTACAGACACAGTGTGAGTTAACCTACCACGTATTATGTGTTTGCAGAGCAGTCTGTGCTTTGCCATAACGCCAGCCCGTGTTGGTGTTGTAGCTGTTTGTTGCCTGTTTATGTGTTAGATTCCATGCATCCATCGCTCATCCGCTTCTGGTAATAGATACGGTAAACACCCTATCTGTTGTATTTCACCCTATAGCCCTAGAAAATGTTTTGATTCATGAAAACAATGCTGGATTACTGAATCTCTTAGCATAAGATGTATTGCAGGTGCATATCACTGAAGATGTTGTGCATAAAGATTAATATGGTGTGCAGAGAGAGAGAGTGGCTGAATTTCAGCAGTGAATTGTGTTATTGCTAGAGGGATGCTGTATTTTTCTCCTAATCCTTTTACCCTTCATTTGTATTTGCCTGCTAACAGGAGTGGCGTGCTCATTCTTGATTATTCACTAAACGCAATTTAGTTCAAATGTTTCACCCCCTCTAACACCCCTTTCTTGTCTGCTGAAGTTGTCACTGATCCTGCAGAGTTGTATGAGCGTGCACATGCTGTTTGTGTTGCTTCAACAAGGACATTCAGTTATTGTCAGACTATACAGCTGTTGTGCAGAATGACAGTGATTAACCACGTTATATATTTGGTTGACCCCAGATCGAGGGACAGCGAGTGCATTTTCCGGCAGCGGCTGCTGCCGAGGCAGCTCCGCGGAGTTGCCGGCGGCGCGAGCTTTGGGAGTGTGCTGCGTTTGTGTAAAGCAGTCCCCACCAATATTATTTACGATTCTGTGCCTATCGGTACATAACTCGGACGGCGCTTAGTCGAATAGCAGACCATCGGCCGGTCGTCGCGGGCACTCGCGCCTGGAGGCGCTCGGGCGCGACTCCTTGGCCTCAAGGTCTGCTGATTCGGCGCGCCTGTCATGGTCCAAAACTATACTTTATCGGCGGAAAAAATAAGTTGACTGCCGCTCCTCCACCGGCAGTTCCGCTGCTGCCGCTCCTCCACCGGCAGTTTCCACGGCAGTTCCGCTGCTCCGCCGCTCCACCGCTGGCAGTCACTGCCGGGAGCTGCCGCTCCTCCACCGGCAGTTACCGCGGAAGTTCCGCGGCTGTTGCCGCTGCCGGAGAATGCACTCGCTCCTTCTGCCCAGATCTGCTATTTTGACCTCTTTGTTACAAAAACATATCTGTATTTTAGTTCAAGGGGTTGCACAAACTCCCCATTACCCCAAACTTCTTATTTTTTTTAAACTGTCCCCTGGCATTCCAGGTGACAGGTTGATTAAATATCTATAATGCATAGCCTATGTATGGAATGATGTACAGTACCTGTGGAGCCCAGGTGGGGCTCCACAGGTAAAGTATAGATGAGAAAGTATAGATCATGTACAGTATTTCTTGCTTGATCTGAGTAGTAAGTGTCTGGGATTTAAGTTAGCAGGCAACTCTGAATTGGAACCAACAGGGTCGATTAGAGCAATTATATTAGTTCAGTTAATGGCCCCTAGAGGTGCCAAGAGCTATACATCAATGTCTACATTACTGTAATGTTTTAATCAAACCATATTATGCAAGCCTTTTGTAATAATGTATTACAGCATTCAACGTTAATGTAAAATTTGTGTTTCTTCTCATTTAAGTCCATACAGATTGAATGGTTGTGCCTTATACACAGTAAAATTCAGTGTTATCAAACAACTGTACTGAGTCCCATCTGTTCTTTTCCTCAGCTCTTCCACGCTTATCCACCAGCCATGTCTGGTCTTCCTCCTGTCATCCCCCCCACGGGGCCCTTTGGTTCACTGCAGGGCGCCTTTCAGCCCAAGGTAACACAACATAACATAACATTTTTTTATTTGAGCTAAAAAGCATTATTTTACACTTTGGCTATTCAAACAAAGCAGATATACAAGCTCATAGTGCGGCACCGAGTGCTGCGCTATGAGCTTGTAGATCTGCTATTTTTGAAAAATCGAGAAAATGTGTTCAAATTAATATATTTATATTCTTTTAAAGCAAACATTTTTAACTCAAATCTTTGCTACGGGGGGTCCCTGGAACAAACTATTTTGAGATGTGGGTCGGCGGCCAAATACACATCATTTTGGGGGTCCTTGACATGAAAAGGTTTGAGAACCACTGATATAGAAACATACTTTTTTTCAGAATACTTTGGGGATTTAGAAGACATTTGTAGAATCGGCTTCAGGTCTTAATGGGTTAATTAAGCTGCTCCTTCCGGTCAGAGATCCAAGCTTTTCATTCATGAAAACATAAGGGAATATTTTGTGAACCACTGTAATTGTTCCAGTGTTAGCCAGGTGACTCATTTGAACCTGTGTGTCTTGCATTCTAGACATCTAACTTGGACATATCAACAAGACCTGGAGCAGTCGCACACACACTATTACAGAAGGACCCCAGGGTAAGGACACATGCACAGTCCCACACACACTCTTACAAAAGAACCCCCATAAGGACACCTGCACAGTCACTGACACAATCTTACAGATGAACCCCATACATCCTCTGTTATACTTAGTTGCATGTAGTAAATAGCAGATCTACAAGCTCACCACGCGTCACACATGCACAGTTGATCACACAATGCAGAAGGGCTCCAGCGTAAGGGGGGCATGCACAGTCGCACACAACACTCAAACAATAATAGTGTGGGTGTTCTGTGTCTCTGTTGTGGCTGTCTAAGACTATCTGCAATGTACTGTATATGCCAGGGTATAGATAATAACCTTTCATAAATCTGCATGCGTTAGCAAGTCCTGTAATGGTCAACGTTAATGGGAAAGTGTACTAGTTAAATTTGGTGGAATAGACACTAATTAGAAGCGCTTGAGTAACGGCAAAATAAATGCTTTTCTTTCTCTCTTTTGCTCTCCTGTAGCTATCGGATCCATTTCGACCTATTCTCAGGGTGAGTGCTTCATTCGCAGTATTTTTGAATTTTCCAGAGAAACACTAATCATCATGATTGTATAAAATGCTGATTTTCAGACTCTGAATCACAGAGTTCCCCCCTAGCTGTTGGCCAGCGTCCTTTACATACTTACTTATAAATTGATCATTTGTTCATTTGTACTTTATGCAGCTTCCTTTGCAATGCAAGTCAAGTACATTTAATTATAAAGTGCATTTTAAAACAACTAATGACTGTACTACGAATGCAGTTCTATATAAAATTTGCGATAAAGAATTTAATAAAATGCATAAAATAAATAACATAAAAACATAATGGACATTGTTGTGATGGTATGTGTTTGTCTTCTGTATGTTTGCAGAAACCAGGGAAGTGGTGTGCCATGCATGTCCACATTGCCTGGCAGATCTATCACCACCAACAAAAACTGAAGGTGAGAACTCATTGTGCTCCCATCACACACACACACACACACACACACACACACACACACACACACACACACACACACACACACACACACACACACACACACACACACACACACACACACACACACACACACATATACACACACACACACACACACACACACACACACACACACACACACACACACACACCTCTCACACTGCCCTTCTTCTAATCAAGTGTTTATATACAGTGTAATCCATCTTGGCTCCTGGACAGCGTCCAGAAGCGGTTGCCACTGTACAGTGCTGGCACCTGTCAAAGAGCAGGTTGAGTCATAAAGAGCTTGTTCCTGGAGGCCCGCCATCTTGTGCTACAAGTGATTATCGTAGTTATTACTGCAAAGTACAAACATAGCCACGCATAACTTACTGTGAATTATTGGGTGCAGTTGTTGAGAACATAAATCGTGTATCCGTTGACGCCGGTAGTGGTTAACTACTTAACCCATTAAGACCTGGAACGTATCTGCTATTCAAAAATAGCAGATCTACAAGCTCATAAGCTTGTAGATCTGCTATTTTTGGGGGAAATTTGTGCAAATCTTTGAATATATATACCGTAATTTCCGGACTATAAGCCGCTACTTTTTTCCCATGCTTTGAACCCTGCGACCTATACAACGGTGCGGCTGATCTATGGATTTTTACAGCTAACGGCCACTAGGGGGCCTTCTAAATCTATGGATTTTACACCTGCGGCTTGTAGTCCAGTGCGGCTTGTATATGCACAAAAAAAAAAAATCCCTAAATTTGGCTGGTGCGGCTTATATTCAGGTGCGCTTTATAGTCCGGAAATTACGGTATTTATTTTATTTTAAAAAAATCTAAATATTTTGTAGAATCGGAGCCTCAGGTCTTAATGGGTTAAACCTATATAATTCGTTGACCGGGTCTATACTTGGTCCCCTCCTTTTTCCCCCTACACTACATTTTGTTGTCAAAAATAACCATGATAATAAATCTACAAGCCGACTGGAAGATCTGCTATTTTCAGCGAATATTTGCCAATTCTTCGCAGAATGTTCATCTATTATGACTTGCCCAGAATAGGGATGCTAGGGTTCATGTGGTTAAGGCCCTGTCCACGCGTATACGGGTATTTTTAAAACCGTTTTTTTTACTATGCGTCCGGGACTTTCACCAACATGAAAAAGCATTTTTGTCACCCCGGAAAACTGACTTTTTGGAGAAGATATTTAAAAGCGCTGTATTTGCGTTACCGTGTTCTTGTTTAAATTGTATTTTTGTCTGCCTCTTCATATTGTGCGCTAGAGTTTTTGTGCCATTATCTCCTTTGTTTATGTCTGATTTACATGATATGGCAGACGTGGACAAAATAGCGCTGGTTATATAACCCTGGTAACAGGACTATACATAAACATAAATAAAAGTACAGTTACTATTCCACCATATTGAGGAACAGTGGTGTCAAAATGTGCTGTGGAGGCCACTGCTACATAATCGGGACTATAACAAGGCTACGTGTTTTATACCGGTAGTGAACTGTAAGCCTACGTTAAAGGGGGAGAGGTCTCACCTGAACACTCCATCCTTCACCAACCCCCTCATCTATGGTTTTACATGTGTTTCTGTCTCTCTGTCTGGCCACTTTCAGCAGCAGATGCAGGCCGACCCTCACAAACTGGACTTTGGCCTCAAGCCCGAGTTCCTCAGTCGACCCCCAGGCCCAGGCCTGTTTGGAGCCATCCATCACCCTCACGACTTAGCGCGCCCCGCCACACTCTTCTCTGCAGCAGGTGAGAATGTGCCAGAGCACCGGGGCTGAGGCAATGATTGATATGTCACATCAACACCAGCTTTCCATCCCCCTCACACACACCAGTGGATCAATTCCTCCTCTTTTCTCAGAGCTGTGTATTTTTAACATGGAGAGGTACAGGTCCATGTGCAAAATCTATGGCTCTAAATGGTAGATCAATGTTCATTTCTTTTAACAGGGAAACAGCCTGCTGTTGGTGGGGGTGGGATCACTGTTGTTACGGAAACAAGCTTGAGAAAAACAACGCATGCAATCATTTCACACTGATGCTGGGGGAATAGCGTTCAGCTCATTTACAGCAATGACATCATCATCATCATCATCATGTTGGACTCGTACACAGAACATTGAACACACAATAAGTTGCAATATATTACAATAAGTTGCAGCATTAATGTAACTACACCTATGTTTTACCACTTGCCTAACACTGTCTGAAGTATCTTAATAATTGTAAACACCAAAGGGCTTGATGTACTTCGTTGTGTGTGGTATCGCGTACCGAAAATAGCAGATCTACCAGCTCACAACACATCACGCTGCGACACATTGTGGGCTTGTATGCTATTTTAGGTGCGCGACACCTGCGTGTAGCTAAGTATGAAAAAATCCAGCTTAAACATCTAGTGTTCCAAATCATGGAAACACCAAGAACTATGTATAACTACTACCCTACTGTAATGTACTGTAGGTCTAATGTGCAAATCCTTATACCTTCTGTCTGTCCTTCACCAGGGCCTACCCACCCTTCAGCAGGTCCTTTTGGTCATCATCATCATCCAGCCCATCATCCTGGGAATTTCCTTACCCCGGCATCTCACTTAGGTAAGAGCCACACTCGGTACGTCACTGATTTATAATAGTACCCAAAGGTCCAGCCCGAGCCCAGACCTGTCCCGTGGTGTTCGAGCCCGGACCGGTCCCAGCCCGACAAGGGTCTGCAATTTATTCGCCCGGGCCCGAACCGTAATTTAATCTCCCTCTGACGTGCGTTTCTTTGATGCGCATAGCGTGAAACTCTATGATGCGTACTCAGAAGAATGGTGAAGGTGAAGAATGATCTTTCAAATGTTATATCCCCCAAAAAAGTAAATATCCTTTAACTAGGAATAGGATACTTTAACACATTCCATGCCAGACGTTAATCTCATAATGTACTCACCAGTGCCAACGTGTTATTGTTGTTTTTTAGTTTTTTTCACGTCGCCATAGACCTTGTTAAAATCCTTAAGATTGAGCTGTGCACTGTTTGTAAACATCTCACTGATTCTACCAGTGAAAACCACGTGTCAAACGGAGCTCCATTGTTGTAGTTAGAACGGTTTACGTTAAACAGTGATATGCGAGGAGAAAAAACTACAAGGAGAAAATGGAGTTTCAGTTTCGTCATTAGAACGAGGGCCGACGGGATCGGCAAAACCGGATCCCAAATAATTCCGTTTCCGGTGGTCAAACCGGAACCGGAAATTGATCAAAAAATTCCGAAAGTGCACTTTTGGTGAAATCAACGCGAACCGGCGGTTCGCGTAGATCTACGCGATTGGCACCTGGCGGCTTTAAATAGGTTCGCGTAGATCTACACGATTGGCACTCAATGTGTTAATGAGCTTCATTGTTTATTTTGTGTCAGAGAGCGCTGTGCATCGCATCATCCAACAAACATATCTCACTCCCAACTTCAGGCCGTTCAGAGACTAACGTAACTAACGTAGGCTAAGCCTGATTCATACTTGGTTGCGTGACATGTGACGGAGCATAAATTGGGCTTAACTAATGTAAATAAGTAACAGAGAGTCGTCTCTCCTCAATTCACCGGCGAATACTGCTGCGTGATGGTTGGCTAGTTATTAACGTAATGAGCTCGAGCCCAGCCCGTGCCCGACGTGATAAATTTAAAAAAATGGGCCGGGGCTGGACGGGCTTGCAGGGCTCTAATGCCAACATGTCTTCTCTCCCCCTTCCAGAGCCCTTCGGTAGGCCTGTGTCATTTGGAGGACTAGGCGCCCTCAGTACATCAGCCTTTGGCGGCCTAGGAAACCCAGCACTAAGTGAGTTTCTGTTTCATGTTCACCAAACAATAACATCTGGTCACCAATACATAGCATCTTTATAACCTTGGGTTTCTCCATCATGCATGGTTATTTTAGGGACAAGTGTTTGTTGCATTAATTGTCTGAGAACTGTTGTGCACTGTCAAGGTGCGTTCAGACATGAAGATTATATATTTTTTTGAGCGGTGCGTTTACATTCAAAGTCAATGCAAAGGCACGACGTGGCGCGATCGGGTGATATGTTACATTGCGAACGGGACGACGCGAATGACGCGATCCGTCGCCTCTGTATCTTCGCTTCAGATAGAGCTGGCCCTGGTTGCCCCAGGTTCGATTCCAGGCTATCCTAGCATATGTGCCGATGATATGAAATTTGTCCCTGAGCAAGACTCTTAACCCCAATTGCTCACAGGTTCTCATTGGAAACAAGACCGCAAGGACTTTCATGAACGACCTGTTAAAAGGAATTATCCTTATCCTTACAAATCCAACTGAAGTGACGGTCACTTCCTCCCCACTTCACCCATCGAGCTCCAAGCCTCCAACCGTGACTCTTAAAAGAGCTGTATTGGGTGTTTTTGTAACCCTGAGGTACAAAATGGAATCTCTGTGTACATTTTATATCTGTTGTATATGCCTGCAAACAAAACTAGCCCCTGTATTTGAGTCAACACAGGGGCTAGTTGCTCAATCGAACCGGGCAGTAGGCTCAAGCTGCCGGTTGAGATGGAGGAAAAACACACACGGACTCAGTCTGTGTTTTTGACAGTTTGATTGTAAACGATGATGAGATCAATATATTTTGTCATGAAATAGAACATAGCTCAATCGTTCTATCGTTTCTGTCATTTTGGGTGTTTTTGTAATACCCGAGAGGGTACCTAATAAAACCAAATGGACCCGGGTACATTATCATCATGATCCCAGAGTTAAATTAACACCGTAATAATTAATTAAACATTAAAGTCCCTGTGTACATTTACATCTGTTGTATGCCTGCAAACAAAACAAGCCCACAAATTGGTATTTGATTACCAGCGTGACCAAAGTTAAGCGATTCAATCGACTAGAAAGAAAACAATATCTTTAGGTGTGAATGCACCTTCATGCATCAGTGAATTGTGTAAATGTAAATAAACATACTTGAAGGTAATGTTTATCCATTGTGGTGATAAATGAATTTTAACTTGTGTCCCGCCGTTGTTTCCGCGTGTTGAATCCCTAACAGCGCCCAACTCCGTTTTCGGCCTTAAAGACGGCATCAACCCACAGCAGCACTTCGGCGGCAGCAACAACAGTCATCAGGAGCCATGGAACCGGCTCCATCGCACACCACCCTCCTTCCCCACGCCTCCACCGTGGCTCAAGCCGGGAGACAGTGAAAGGAGCGCCTCAGTCAGCTCACACGAGAGAGACCGAGACTCGGACAAGCGCGACTCATCAGTCAGTAAAGATGACAAAGAGAGGTGGGTATTGTATTGTAGCAGGGCTCAACTTTGAACTCCTCTGGGCAGCTGTTCAAATCCATTGCATAACAAAGGTTATTTTTTAGAGCGTTATATTTACAAATATAAATATCTCAGTAATAATCACTGTAGAGGAGGCAGGAGTTTTAAAATGGTTAACACCAATGCTGTCAGCACTGAGAGAAGCAACTCCTTAAAATACCAGCAAGGGACAATTTTACATTAATTGAATTCATGTTTTACATGAGCAAACAAACAAAGACGAGTTATTTACTGATTTGGTTTGTTTACAATGTATTACTGTCAACACCCACATGCAGCGCATTCTGTTTTGTTTTTCGGCCTCTTGTTCTCAGCGCCTCTCAGCGCTTTTCTGCTTTGAAAAGACACCTTGTGGACACACAAACTTGGAAAGGTATTGCTTTTAAAAAGTACAATTCCAGGGCAGGCCTGAAGCTGAACACATAATCACAGTGTCTCCGATTGGATTCTGGCTGGAGACCATCTCTGCCCACAGTTTCCTGTCGAAATAAAGCTGCCTAAAACGTCTTTAAAACATCTTTCGTGGGGGGGTTGTGGAGGTACTTCTGACTGTGACTGACAATTCAGTAGGCCAGCCCAGTACAATTCCTTAGAGGATAATAAATGAATTGTACGGGATGGTTGCTATAAAAATAACATTTAAATGTTATGAGAGAGAGAGAGCGAGAGAGATTAATTGATAATGTTCAGGTAGCACACTCTCCAAAGCATTTTGGAATTAAATCCTTGGGTAAATGGTTGGATATACTGCAAGATATGTGACCCTCTCTGGCTTAGGACTGAGCCTGTTCCTCCTCAGGGCTGTCACCCTGTCTGCTGTTCTACAAATGTGTCCCAACAAAGCAGATGTTTGAACAGTGTGTGTCTGTGTGTATTTCCAGGGACTCCATAGAAAAGCGTCATTCAAGCCATCCATCCCCGGTTCCCGTCAACCCCATCAGCCTGCTCAGCCAAAGCCGGCCCCCGGAGCATCACAGGAACCAGCTGCCTCCCGCTGCCGGAGAGCCCCAGAGGGAGAAGGACAACAAGGCCAAAGACAGAGACAGGGAGCACTCCGACTCCTGGAAGGACAATGGCACGGACGACCACAAACTGAAGGAGAATCACCACGGTGACAAGGACACGCCCGTCATCCATGACGGCCGATCGTCGGAGGACAAAGTATCTAACAGGGGAACAACATCACCCTACGTCCGTCAGTCCAGCCTGGAGCGTCCCAACGGAGGTCTGAGCAGGGAGGTTCTGGAGAAGAAGGGAGAGCTGACCTACGATCATCAGAAGAAGACAAATGAGGTGAAGGTGAAGGAGGAGAGGAAGGAGGAGCAGGATGGACCTGCAGAGCGAGGTGGTGAGCACCCAGCCCAGCCGCCTCCCACACCCAACCACCACCCTGTCACACCCAACCACCACCCTGCCACACCCAACCACCGCCCTGCCACACCCAACCACCGCCCTGCCACACCCAACCACCGCCCTGCCACACCCAACCACCACCCTGCCACACCCAACCACCACCCTGCCACACCCAACCACCACCCTGCCACACCCAACCACCGCCCTGCCACGCCCAACCACCACCCTGCCACGCCCAACCACCACCCTGCCACGCCCCACCACCACCCTCCCTCCTCTATGGCTATGCCCATGGGCATGGCCGGCGTTCACCCCATGAACAGCATCAGCGGCCTGGAGAGAACTCGAATGGTGGCACCCTTCATGGGTATCAGCCCCATCCCCGGGGCCGAGAGGTTCCCCTACCCTGGGTTTCACTGGGACCCCATGAGGGACCCTTTCAGGGGCCTGGACATCCACAGACGGGACCCTCTGGCCAGGGACCTGCTTTTGAGGAATGACCTCTTGCAACGGCAAGCCGCACCACGCCTCTACGAGGCCGAGCGCTCCTACAGGGAGCGCGAGCCCCATGACTTTAACCGCGACCATTCGCTGCCCCTGGCACTGGAGCAGAGGAGAGAACAGGAGCGCGCCCACCTGGAGGAACGAGAGCGACTGCACATGCTCAGAGAGGACTTTGAGCACGGACGCCTCCACGCAGCCATGCACCACCCAGCTCTGGATGGACATCTGCCCCACCCCGCCTCTGGCCTCATGGGCCCTGGACTACCAAGCATGCACTACCCCAGGCTCAGCCCTTCGGCCGCAGCCGCCGTTGCAGCCGCCGCCGCCCACCAGAATGGCATTCTGAACAAAACCACACCCACCGCCTCTCTGAGCGCCCCACCCCCTCTCATACCCACACTGGGTGCCAGGCCAGGGTCGCCCAGACGGACTACTCCCCTGGCCACTGACATCAGAGACAGACCCGCCTCACACGCTCACAAAGACATTGAGGCACGGTGAGCCGAGCTGGACCTTCACCACAGACAAGAGCAGCCCTGTGCCTCACTAACACTGAACTTACACCAAGCACTTAGCCTTGGGCAAAACCAGACTGTAACAGAGCTGTGAATAACTTATGTGGGCAGAAACTGCCCATGCAATGAATTGTTTTTGTATAAAACCACAAATGGACAATAATTGTGGAATAAAAAAAATTAAAAATGTCAAGCATTTTTTTTCTTTGTGTGTGTGTGTATTTTTTCTCTTGTATAGCGAAGAAGTCTGGAATAAGTTGAAGATCTGTAGATCTGTAGAAATGAAATTGGAATGTACAGGTACTTCAGCACTGACAGCAAAGTGTAGATAATGTACAGTCGATGTGTTCCACTCCGTATGAATAAAAATCAAGGTACAAATATGCAAAAGGGTGTTTTGAAAGCTTTACTTTTAACAAATGTAAATAGGAGTAAATTAGGAGGAGATTCAGAATGTGTTTTTTGCAAATTTTCTTTTTTTCTTTTTATGCAGCCAATTAACATTGTACCAGAGACCCCCCCCCCCCCCCCCCCCAATTCAACTATGCAACAAATGTCTGGGCTCCCTTAATAAAAGCCGGCCTTCTCACCACCACAGCTGACTGTACTGATAATTAACAAAGCTGTATTCTCTTCACAACTACATGGTAAAATTTGACTGATATAAGCTTTAATTGATCCACATATTGTTCACAGAACAAAACCTTGATCCAGTCTGTGGGGGAAAAAGTAACAAAAAAGTACCAGAGAAGCTTTGTTGGCAAAACATATTTTGTGGTGACAATCCTTGAAATTGTTAACGTATTGCATTTCAGTGTCAGAAGGAAACACTTTTTCCATCATTTGCTCAGTCAGATACCAGCAGTCTTGTTCTGGAGAGAGTACGATACGATACGATACGATACGATAATACTTTATTGTCAGTTCACACTGAAATTTGTCTTGCGACCCAGCAGCCATGTATGCAACAATAAACAATAAACAGTACACACATTTGACATGACACAAGAAAACAAAACAGAACAGAATACATACATAAAGACATACAAAGACAAGAGCAATGTCCACCTCTCAGCCTACCCCAAGCCTACAACTCCTGATTAAGCCTCAGTGTCGTCTGATGGACAAAGGACCTCTTCAGTTTGACCTTATTGTATGTAGGAACACTGTATCTCCTTCCTGAAGGCAGCAACCTATATTCTCCATACAAAGCATGGCTAGTGTTTGAAGTGATATTCCTTGCCAACCTTATCATACTGTCATTATACGTAGATGTATAGAGCCTCTGAAGTGGTTGTCCAACAATCTTTGAACAAATGTTCAGTTGCTGCAGCAGTTGTGACTTTAAGGCTACAGACAGACATCCATACCAGGTGGTACTACAGTACTGCAGAACACTCATAATAACAGAAGTGAAAAACAAAAGAAGAATCTGTCTACTAGCACCAAAAGATCTCAGGCGGCGAAGGAAATAGACTCTTTGCTTTGTCTTCTTACCCACTGATTCAATCTGGTCTTTCCATGACAGAAGGTGGTCAATTACTACTCCTAGGTATGTATACGAACATACCTGGTTGATCTGTTCACTATGAATAGTAATGGGGGATCTGTGTATCTCTAGTGGGGCACCAAAAACAATCTCCTCTGTCTTTTTTGTGTTAATGATAAGAGCGTTGTTATCACTCCACTCCACCACCTTATTTACTCTGTGTTGGTGCAGTCCAGGATCACTGGAACTATCCAAAAGAGAAATCAAAACCTGAGTACAGCACATTGGACAACAAGACCGCACATTTGCCCTGTTGGAGGAGTGTAAAGTATGTGTTTTGGAAATAGGTTCTGTTGGTCAAACAGTGTATTCAAGTGCTATCCTAAGTTGTTGTACCTACAAAAAGAAAAGACAAAAAAAGCAAAAGTCTAAACTATGGACAGTTTGTTTCTAACGAGCAGAGATCTATTTTAGTAGTCCACTGAAGGTTTAGTTGTGCGCTTCAAACTCTGTGAGATCATGTCGTGCAGTGTTTTTTAATCCCACATTAAAATTGTCCACTGGAGCCATAGTGGTTAGTCAATGCGTATTGGAAAGAAGATTGTTAAATGAAAAACTTTTTTTGCTGTTTACCATGTATGGGGAAAAAATGAAGTCTTTCTAGATCATGTACAAAATGAGGGAAAAAATGAAGCGACTGAATCTTCAGCATGCTCCTCATTCAAACTTGTGTTATGTAAATCGTGCCATGTTATTAAAAAATGTGTACTAATATTGTCTTTGGACTTTTATTGCATTTTGTTTGTTTTTAGTATTAAAACCATGGCCCTGTCCAAACCGCATACTAACATACTATTTAGTATGCCAAATTCTTCTTCTTTATTTGGCTAATTCTCATCGGGGTCGCCACAGCGGATCATCAGTTTCCATCTGGTTCTGTTTCCTGCGTCTTCCTCTGTGTCTCCTGTCACCTGCATGTCCTCTCGCACCGCATCCATGAACAACCTCTTTGGCATTCCTCTTACCTAACAGTTCCATCTTCAGCATCCTTCTCCCAATGTACCCCTCCTTTTCACATGTTCAAACCATCTCAACCCTTTTCTAACCTTGGCTGATCCTCTAATGTAGTCATTTCTGATCATGTCCTTCCTTGTCACTCCTAATGAGAATCGTAGCTTCCTCAATTTTGCCACCAACAGCTCATTTTACTTTAACTTTGGTACAGCATATTTTGATGCCAATGCTTTTGTACTTTGAAGTCAAATTTTGAATACAGGCATACAAATACTTGACTAAATACTTTTATATTTTTGTATTGCTACTTTTACTTCTTCCATCACTGCCAATCGATCACACACCTTCTGTTATCTCTATTGATATTACCTTATTAATTGATCTTATCCATCAACGGTTAATAAATGTAGTACAGGCACAGTAAAAAAAACTGGATTTAGTGACAGAAAGTAGACTTTCCCAGATAACCTGAGAGATCTGGATGGATGGATGGATCTGGATTTTTGCTCGATTAAAATTGGCCTCCTATTCACTTTAAATAATTATATAGTTTGATGTTGGATCAGGAATGCGACAAAAACAACAACAATGAATTGTCCATGAATTCAATGCTTCATGGGGTGAGTAATTGATAGGAAAGTAATATTTTGGGGTGAACTTCCGCTTTAAATAAAAGCTTTTTTCCAGCACCATTTGTACTGTAATATGGCATATATTATTACATTTCCCTTCCAACATAGAATGACAATGATAATATATCTACATACACACATAGTATGATAAATATGATATGCCATATTCTTGGTCATAATAGGTACAAAGTCTTTTCATCTGGGGATGAAATACCATACTATATTGTTGCAAAAGATGTCATAAGAAATACATAGTATAATAATACTACACTACACTACACTATATCACAAAAATACAGAATACTATTATGTCAATGGAAGAAAAAAAATTCACTAAATGAGCAAATGTCACCCTATACTACATGAATAAAAACTAGAAGGTACTGTTCCTGAAGAAACAGTGTGGGATCGCTAAGAATGTTGATGGTATTGAGTATTGATAGTGTTAGTAGAGTTAAAGGTTTGAAAGGTTTAAAGGTTTTAAAGGTTTTAAAGGTTCTAAAGTTTTGAAAGGTTCTAAAGGTTTGAAAGGTTTGAAAGGTTTAAGAGGTTTGAAAGGTTTGAAAGGTTTAAGAGGTTCTAAAGGTTTGAAAGGTTCTAAAGGTTTGAAAGGTTCTAAAGGTTTGAAAGGTTTAAGAGGTTCTAAAGGTTTAAGAGGTTCTAAAGGTTTGAAAGGTTCTAAAGGGTATTTACTTTAAATTATTTTTAGTCACTTTATTTACTTTAAAGTATTTTTTACTAATTTTTACAACTTTTAAGTATTTTTACTATTTTTTTCAACTTTTAAGTATTTTTACTCATGTTGAGTACTTTTAAGTATTTTTACTCAGTATAAGTACTCTTAAGTATTTTTAATCAAGGTACTTACTTTAAAGTATTTTTAGTCACTTTATTTACTTTAAAGTAGCTTTTACTAATTTTTACAACTTTTAAGTATTTTTACTCTTTTTATCAACTTTTAAGTATTTTTACTATTTTTTTCAACTTTTAAGTATTTTTACTCATTTTGAGTACTTTTAAGTATTTTTACTCAATATAAGTACTCTTAAGTATTTTTACTCAAGGTATTTACTTTAAAGTATTTTTAGTCACTTTATTTACTTTAAAGTAGCTTTTACTAATTTTTACAACTTTTAAGTATTTTTACTCTTTTTATCAACTTTTAAGTATTTTTACTATTTAAAAAGTGAAATATCTCTAAAAGTACAAATTATTTCAAAAAAATCTAATGGTAGCCAATATGTCCTAAGTAGGCTGAACGTTATAGAGTTGGAACGGAGTTTCTATCTAAAAGTATGAATTTCTCCATTGAAATGAATGGGAGTTTTTTAGAAGTAAAAAGTGAAATATCTCTAAAAGTACAAATTATTTCAAAAATTCAAATGGTAGCCGACATGTCCTGAGTAGGCCGAACGTTGAAGAGTTGGAACGGAGTTTGTAGCTAAAAGTATGAAGGACTAGTTAGGGGTCAAAAAACGGTGTTGACAATAACAGTAGTGTGATCGCTTTAGCGATCCCACAATGATGCCATGAAGAATTATGTTGTAGTCGTGTAATAAAGCCCTGCACTGACCTGTTTCAACCAGCAGGTGTCGTGGCAACAACATGAGTGCAAAAACGTGATAGTCACGTGACTCATGTAGTGCAGAGACAGAACTGAGATTTGTTTCCTTTTTTATCAACAAATGTATTGATTTACAATATTTATGGCTACAGCACATTAACATGTTTAGTAGTGACACCAATATTTGTATTATAATTAATAATAACAATAATACCAGCTAATGTGCCTGCCCTGTTGACATAATTATGTTTGCCTGCTTTACATGATGTTTTTATGCTATCAGGCCTGCCAATCATTGTGGTATGGATGGACAGATGGACGTCTTTTTGCTGTTTGAGGGAGGGGTCGACGCTATGTCTTTGATGGTTGCAGAGGGACCTCGTGTCAACGTCTGAGGTCTGCCAAGGGTTTTACTTAAGTAAAAGTATCAATACTGCAATGTAGAAATACAAATACTCTGTTACAAGTAAAAGTCCGGAATTAAAAAATGACAAAAAGTACAAAAGTATTGGTATCAAAATGTAGTACCAAAAGTAAAAGTACTCATTATGCAGAATGTCCCGTTTCACATGTTTTCAAATGTATAAAAATATTTTGAAAATAGATGCCAGGCATTGTGAGCTTGTAGATTGGCTATTTTCAAATGACCAAAATGTATATAGAGCTGAAGTGGTTAATGCATGTTTTGTATAATCAAAATCTACAAAGAAACAATACCTAAAGTTTTCAAATAATTGTAGTCGAGTAAAAGTACAATATTTGCCTCCGAGATGTAGTGGAGTAGAAGTAAAAGTACATTACATAACTCCAGTAAGGGGGAAAAAAAGGACTTAATAAGTACTTGAGTAAGTGTACTTAGTTACTTTCCACCACTGCTTTTAGCGACGTTCATTATGAACGTTTTTCTGAGGGGTCTAACTCGTCGTATGGACGTTGTATGGACGTCTTTCTGCGACGTTCGTTATGAACGTTTTGTCTGAGGTCTGTCTGACTCGTCCGTCGTATGGACGTCGTATGGACGTCCGTTGGTTGTGTGCCCAGTCGGCAGAGAAGAGAGATCTCTGTTTGTCTGGTGTGACGTTTAATTATAGATTTTTGATGAAAATGAAAGTTTTTAGATGGCTTTTCCCAACCTGTAGCCTAAGTAGCTCTTGAACCTCTCTATGAGATGCCAAAAATAAAGTAATTACAATGAGGTGACAACATCCAGGCCAACAAAATTAAATCAACAACAAATTATAAAGAGCACTTAGTTGATTATTTATTACTATTACTTAGCTTTTGACATTGTATAATCATACACTACAGACTGAGCTGGCAGTGGCGCAATATTAACAGAGAAAGGTATGATTCAAAGGTGAATGCTTTGCCAACTGAGCTACCCCAAGCACACTACATACTGGTTACGGTTTCGTAAACTTTTAGTAAAAAATGTTAATAATTAAAAGCGGCACTATGTAACTTTTAATAAATGAATAAAATGTAAATGTATCCAATCTCTATGGTAAAGTATGTTAATACAATATCATTTATACAATTGGGGTGGTATTGTCTCCCTGCCCTTCTTGTTGACAAGATCGTGTCAAAGGTCATGCCTCACCTAGACATGGGATCTGACACGAATTTTGACCCCGTGTCTAGGTCAATTTATCCCCTGAGCAAGCAGGCAGGCTCTATTAGCTCATTGGTAAAAATGTCAGCACTCGCGCAGGAAATCGGGTTCAAATTCGGGTTAGAAGAGGAAAGTTACATAGTGCAGCTTTAGCATAAATAGAAAAAAATAATGAATACTTTGTTCTTTGTGACACCAATAAATGTAAGTATTCTACATTAGTTCAACTCATTCAAGCGGGAACACAATCAGACTGATTTGATCATTAAACATGCTCTGAAATGTTAAGTGGTCAGATGGGTGGGCCGCGAACGCTTTCGAGACTTTCAAGTGGGCCTCGATCTGGAAAAGGTTGAGAAACACTGCAATAAATGTAATTAAAATTGAAAAATAAAACAAAAGGCCACGTTAACCCATTAAGACCGGGAACGCATCTGTGTGTCATTTTTTGATTTCTTTGGCTATTCAAAAATAGCAGATCTACAAGCTCATAGCGCGGCACCGAGTGCCGTGCTATGAGCTTGTAGATCTGCTATTTTTGAAAAATCTTGAAAATTTGTGGTTGTGAAATCTTTTAAAGCGAACATTTGTAAGATGTTTAGTTCCAGGGACCGCCAGAAGCAAAGATTTGAGTTACAAATGTCCGCTTAAAAAATGTCCAGCTCTTACTAAAGAGCTGGATACCCCTGTGACCGAACAAACGCTCTGTAGCAATGTTACTATCAGAATATAGTACTTTAACCTTTTAACAAAAAAAGAAAAAGAAATAATCACTTACCCTACCTTTAAATATGTGTGAAGATGTACAAGCTTTTTGAAAATAGGGCTTAAGTGGTTAAAAGAAGTGGTGGAAAAAGTACTCAACTTTTTTACTTAAGTAAAAGTATCAATACTGCAATGTAGAAACTTTGTTACAAGTAAAAGTCTGGAATTCTAAATTTACTTGAGTAAAAGGACAACAGTATTGGTATCATAATGTACTTAAAGTACCAAGAGCAGAAAGTACTCATTATGCAGAATGTCCCATTTCACAAGTTTTCAAATGAATAAAATGTATAAAAGTCTTTTGAAAATAGCAGATCTACAGGCTCGTAGATTGTCAAATAATTGTAGTGGAGTAAAAGTATTATATTTGCCTCTGAGATGTAGTGGAGAAGTAAAAGTACTAACATATGGAAATACTCCAGTAAGTAAAAGTACCTCACAATTGTACTTAAGAACAGTACTTGAGTAAATGTACTTAGTTACTTTACCCCACTGGTTAAAATGCTTTTTGATATTGGTCTGACATTAAGCCTCAGTGGAGGATTTATTGTTCAAGACACAATTATTATGACACAATAGGCCTACTGTCCGTGTTTACATGGACAATAGGAAGCACCATAGAACAGTGGTTCCCAAACCTTTTAGCTCAAGACCCAAAAGAAAAATGTGCCCGGGACACAAACTAGTGAAACAAGACCAGGAGACCTGGTTCTGCCAGACCCAGAATGTGTCCATATATGGTCAAAAAAGGGACAAGATGGACATACTTTTATGCCCATGTATGGACGAAATGGGACAAAGCCTCATGTAGGCCGACCCCTTGGGTCTGGCAAATAGCAGATCTACAAGCATTGTAAGATCTGCTATTTTCACTACTTCTAAACCTTTTTTAAATTATGGGAATTATTCGATTTAAAATGTTGTAATTGTTTTTAATTGATAAAAAGTTGTGACTTTTGTTTAAACTTTTTAGAATCTTTTGAAATAATGTACTATGTATTTCTTTATGTAGGAAACGAGAAAAAAAAATGTCCGCGACCCACAGATGGGTCCCGACCCACTGTTTTTTCTCTTCATCTTTTTTTTCTCTTCATCATTCATCATTTTTTTTCGGGGGCATTTAATGCCTTTATTTAGAGAGGGATAGGGGACGTAGGCTGATAGGAAATGGGGAGAGAGATGGTGGGGTGACACGCCTGTCGGGAACGGGAGTCGAACCCACGACACGCCGTCAGGCTGGCATTGCAGCTTAGGGTGCCTGGACCGCCACGCCACGGCCAGGGCCTCTTCATCTTTTTAGCAATCCAAGAAGTTTGAAGCCATGAGCAGTTCCAGTGCG
Organism: Gymnoscopelus braueri; assembly: GCF_963280865.1. Classification (NCBI taxonomy): domain Eukaryota; kingdom Metazoa; phylum Chordata; class Actinopteri; order Myctophiformes; family Myctophidae; genus Gymnoscopelus; species Gymnoscopelus braueri. The sequence goes on along the minus strand of NC_137609.1, from coordinate 22,009,066 downwards.
ACTTCCTTGTCTATCTTAAATTCAGGAGCGTCTGGGGCATCGCCGACCTGGTTGGAGTAACACTTCTTGTAGGAGAAGAACTTGCAGACCAGAGACAGGATTAGAGAGGGGATCTCCTTCAAGTTCACTTCATTGACCTCATCCTCTGCAACCTCACCTGGCCCACTCAGCATGGCTTTGATGGTGGCAGAGAGGAAGGCATGTTCTTTTTTCACAATGAATTCCTGGCCATCTGAAGAGATCAACTTCACATACATGGAATCTGGCCCCTCACAGCCACCATAGGGTTTCTCCACAACACCATCCATTATATCTGCGGGATCTGTTGTTTACACTCTTAGGAGGTATATTCAGATAATCTCGTTGATTGTAACTCGCAAGCTACTGTATGAGGTCGGAATGCCACTATATATACAGATCATTCGTGGCGTGTGTCATGACATCACACCTGCACATGTCAACGCTGATTTGCCCATATATGGGCATATGCCCATATATGGGCATATGCCCATATATGGGCATATATGGGCATTTACTGATGACACCAGCGATCTCTAGAAGTTCCATACTAGGGACCAAGAATTGGAGGACCATTTTCTAAGCCAATCTACGCTCACAACACATCGCATTGCGTTGAGAGCTTGTAGATTTGCTAGTTTTGCTTATTATCATTTTTTAAATCTTAACAAATCTTTTCTTATGGGTCCCTGTCTTCTATGGCATAGAAGACAGGGAAGCACCATAGGAAGCACCATAGATGACAGGGAAGCACCATAGGAAGCACCATAGATGACAGGGAAGCACCATAGGAAGCACCATGGTTGACAGGAAAGCACCATAAGAAGCACCATGGACAACGGGTAAGCACCATAAAGCACCATGGATAACAGCACCATATAGTAAGTAACATTATCTTGTTACATTGTAATTGTTAGATTGATCCATCTACCCATCTGATGTATACGTATATCTCATACATACATACCAAATCAGAGGATAAGAGCATTACTGACTCATTACATTAAATAACTGCATTGATTTATTACCACAATTGATGTTTAACCTCAGCAGCAGCCAGGCCAGGTCAAAAGGTGTCTCGTCACTGGTGGGAAAAATGTTTTGTCAACATTTTCCTATGCAAAGAAGTGAATGCCTCCAGTTTTCAGAACCAGCTTTATGTCCCCCATCAGATCTGCATCAGAGAAATAAAAACTGCATTGGGACAGTGTACATTTGTCAGCCATGTGACCAGAAGAGGCCGCCAAAGTACAAGGAATACAACTTAACAGCATGAAATACACATCCTCCACAATACTTTATGGTAATTCTATTCTATTCTATTACCAATATTATTTGATTTATTATTACTGCTATAGCTATTAAAGCATCTTTTCTTAAATATAACCAAATCTCCTTCAAAGAGCAAAGGCCTATATAGAATTATGTCTATCCCTTGTATCATGTTCATGACTGCTTTATAGCATTTCCATGACTTTGATTCATATCTGGTGTATTTAGTCATGTATAGCATGACATGAGCCTTGACCATGAATCCTCAACTAGTCTCTGAGCATATCTTACAGGCGGTTATGAAGCCACAAACCCCAATTACAGCCTGACTGTCAGCCATAGCTGCTAGCACAGAATTCAACAAGTTAACACTGGGGTCCCAGCAAAAGGCATACACACAAGAACAAGAATCACCAAATGTTCCCAGACACCAATGTGTTCACAGATGTGATTAAACCAGCGTTTTATTGTTTTCATTTTTACATAATTATATATTTTTTCCAGGGCAGTTGCAGGAGAACTATTTTGCATACTTTAGTTTTTTCACAAATACGAATTACATTTGTGGTTCACCAACAGTTACAGTTGTGACCTCAAACAAAAAAGGAAGCTATAGCTACATAAAAGGCCATGTTCAGTAAGTAGGATATACACTACTGACAGCTGGATGAGTTTAAAATGTTAATGGGATGGGATCGCATGGCATGTGAACATAATTCTGAATTCAAAAGTTATTTCTATGCACTGAAAAACAATCTACTGTATGTGGGTCAGAAATAAAGTCACCAGAGACAAAGTACTGTAAGTAAAACATTACTCAGTTACACTGCCATTTTTAGGGTTAGGTAAGTAGAAGGAATTGGAACATCCCAGATATAATATCACGTTGGCCTGACAGTATTAAAGCGTAGCTCAGCTTTGAGGTTTATTTAGTTATCTATGAAGCTGTATCTTTTACTATTATAGCCAAATAGGTGTATAATTATTGAACAGCTTTCAGCCACAGAATATCACTCCTCAGACTGCACATTCTATTTGAGCAGCAGAGAAATGCTCTTTACAGAGATACTGCACTTAAGGTGGTGTAATCAGGTTTGTCAAAATTTGCAGGACAGCACACAAGTATAGTGAATTAAAAACAAACAAGAAGGGACATTTTCAAAGCTTTGTCTGTTCATGAGATCATTGTTTATGCATTTTCTCAGGTCTACTTTTTTCTTTTCGGAGAAAGAAATTGTAACATTGGAAATTAAATGGATGATATGGAGGTATTCTTTCTTCTCTCCATTATCGATGATAACGGAGAGCATGTACTATACTATAGCTATAGGTTTTACATCTAGTGGGTGTTTATGTGGGTGTACATGCCTCGCAGTGGGTGGGATATAATGCTTAACATTAATATTGAATAGATGAATCATAGGATAAGTCATGCCTAAAATTTACATTCAAGACATTAACCATGTTATTATTTTATCAATTTTTTTGTGTATTCTACTTTTCAAACACTAGGTGGTAACACAACACAATCTAACAATGTGAGACAAACCCTATATAGCTCAATGGACAAAACAAAATGGGTCACATGGCTGCTGTATGCAGGTACAAATGGATGACAAATAAAAGGAAAATCATGAATAAAAGATATATATACAAGATTGAAAAGTCTTCCATACAGGTGTACTGCATGACACAATTAGCCATTATCATCCTATCATGCTCTATGGCATGCAAAAGCAAGTCCTGCTGATCAGGCCCAGTTGACTTTGGATTTTGGATCAAGGTGGCAAGAGAAAAAGAGTATGAACGTTTTTTTTTTGGGGACATGGATAGCAGGAGCTTCAGTCACAAAGACTTCTCAACTGGCTAGTGTTTCAACAGGAACAGTGACAAAAGAATGTTGAAAATCCACTTTCAAGTGGTCCCAACATAGGCGCGTCACGTCTGTGACGTGACCCAAGACAAAATAACGTGTACCAAAACATGAAATTGAAATCCAAAAAGCCCACAAGGCAAATAGATCGGTGGCACTGACCTACTCGGGAACAATGCCCGTTGGAAATGCATGCCCGTTGTACCCATGTCAGTGTACCTGTTGTGCCCATCTGTCTGCGTGTCTGTCTGTCTGTGTCCCCTTTATGCCCGTATATGGACATTTCTGTATCTGTTTCTCTTTTGTGCCTGTATATTATACATGCCTAAATATGGAGTCCAGGTCAGTCTATGACGTCAGTACTATGAATCATAGCCAAGAGGAAAATAGCAAGAGGCGCATTCTCCGGTTTACTTCCCGTTTCTCCTATTTTCTGCGTGACGTAGGTGGACACCTTTTTAGGAGACAGGAAGCAAGTTGGAGTCTATTTGATTCCAATGGAAGAGTCAACGTGAACACAGCTTCTGAACCATTCTTTAGCTCCATGGTCACTGAACTAAATATTGGACCCGATCGTCACAAGACACAAAATATGCACGATTTTCATACTAAAATGGCTTCTTTTTTTAGTGTCACAAATTAGGAGAAAATCTACTTTGTTATCCACCTTTCTCTATCCTAGCAACACACTCTCGCGAGATCTGGGAAGATATCTGAAGAGTCCATCTGCAGTCTGACGGACGAGATATAGAGGGCTCTGTCTGTCCCTTATATTATAATGTATTATTATATTAGATTTGAACTCTATGCTCTGTCCCCAAAGATGTTCTAAAAACTAATAAACTGAGATTCTATATGTGAATGTGGTAGGCCTACGTGAAATCATTATGGACATTTCAAAAATTAAATTAAATGTGTGTTCCAATGCTCAATAATATCATTTTCCATTATTAACTGTCTTGGTTGATGGGTATGATTTGGGAATCATGACATTTTGCTAAACATTCATGCTAAACACATTATAGTCTATAGTGGTAAAATATATACCTTATAAATAAAAGGACATGTTACAATGTTGAGCAGAATTAGGAGCATATCTAGCAGAAGATAAGACTGAATAATACGTGTGAGTTTGTGGTGGGATTTTTTGGGGTTTCTTTAAAATCATCTTTGCCAATAACAGTGCACTTTACAAACATGTAAAGCATTTATTTTCTTTAATGAAGAAAATACACAAATACACATCCACATGACGTTGTCAGCCAGGGAGAGGGGAGGGGAGGGTGGTGGGATGGTCGGGGGAGAAGACAACCGCCTACTTAGGAGACCATTTGTAGGATTTGTGTACTACTTCGCCTCTAGTGGCTCCAATGGAGAATGTGTATCTTTCTATATTAATTATCTTTGATCATAGTACTGACCATGGTCAGTACCCTGATGTCATCAATATGACATCATAGTCTATGATCGGGGTACTCCATATGGGGATTTAAAATATTATAATCTTTGGAGAACTGCTGATCCAACTTCCCCACTTGGCACGTCAACCTCTCGGGTCCGATATGCCCATATATGGGTATGCCCATATAGGGGCATTTCAGTCGTGTCGACTTAGACAATAGACGGCACGATCGTCACCACGATCATCCAAACACCAAATGAGGGAATATCTTCAATGGTGTTCCATCTCTCCACAGTTACAAAGATTGTACACTCTATGCCGGGGCACATTGAAGTGGCACTGATGGTTCGTGGTGGCCCAGCACTTTACTGAAGACACTTTATGTTGTTTTTTCCATTGATTTGTCACCCGTCTGTGGTTCTGTGCTCTATCAGCCCTCTCTCCTCCCTGCATGACAGGCCAAAGCAGAACCGGTTCAGCAGGTTGACATCTTTTGTTTTTACCAGCAGTGTGGTATTTGTCTAGCTGAAATTGAATACCGTCATCAGTAGAACAGATGCTGTCAAACTGGAAGAGCAACTCATCTTACCATGACGGTGTAGGGAAGTTGCTCCTCGTGTTTATGCACAGTACATTTGACTTCCGCAAGAAGCAAACAATTGCAAGACCTGCACCTAACTCGGTGAACAGCAAAGATTGTTATGCAGCTCATTATTTGAGTCATCTGTCACACAACCGATGGCACGCCATCACCGCTGAGCTCTGAGATAAATGGCAAACAAACACATCTGACGTGTCAATGCAACTGCAAACAGAAAGTCTGTATCTTGGAATTGTCTCAGAGAGAGTCCTTCCTCATGATGCTGAAAAAGATTATAATTTGAACAGAATTAAAATAAAAAAAAACATCAATGAATACCACCTCAAGAGATGATTTCCACTATCCCTTCATTATCTCCTCTCGTCCTAATGTGGAATACAATATACGGTTTGCTGATTTATATTCTGATCAACCACCTTTTCTGTAGAAAAAGTAATTAGGTGTGAGTTTGCTGTGAGTCTTTCCCCCACAACAACGATAATCACATCCAAACCTGCTCCTAAAAACACGGGTTTCATTATAAATGGGGTAGCATCACATCATCGGTGGTAATGGTCTCCCTTGTGTTTCCATTCTCTTGAGAAAACGCTATCCACACATGAGGTCTGTCTGTGTGGATAGCCATTAATAGCCCGATTTATACTAAGTCGTACGACGGTGTCGTGCGCTGAAAACAGGAATTGTACAAGCTCACAATGGCTCATGGATGGATGCAGTTGTGAGCTTGTATTTTCAGTGCGCAACACTGACGTACGATGGATCATAAATTAAGCATTACTGCTGTCATTTCTCCTGGTAGGATTAAACTGATGTTAATAATGGACCGGCTTCTAATGGAAAAGACAGCAACATTCATACAATGTTGATTTATCATGTGCCAAAACATTTAAATGGGTTAACACAAGCAAGGTTTGAGTAGAGAAGGAAGAAAATGTTTCTCGAGGAATGGGCGAGATTAAACCCCTTGCCTTTGTGGTATTCTGTGGATATACAGTAGCCTATACCCATTTTTTTTGCTGAACCCAAGGACATTTGCATAATGCCTTTAGACTTATATCCAATAATCTTTCCTACTGGCAGCTTTCAAAGAACTTCTTCAAAGAGCTGGTCTGTCTGCACTGAACCATATGAACTATATTTTGCATATTTGGTCCATTGTGTGGGGAGAAAATGATAAAGCTTACAATTTGCATACTCTCATTTTGTCAACAGAACAACTGTTACACTCTAAAAACAAGGACTTGTTTACTTGACATAATATATTCTTTTGATCTATCCACATACATGTTCATAAAAGTATTGTTTGATGTTGCCAAAATAATTAAGATGGGGATGTCTGCACATCATTGGCCTATATGACCCGAAATGGAAACTAGAGCACCATAAAATATCAGGTACAGTAGCCTACATGTCAGTAGTGAAAAGGCAGGAATTACAGAATTAATGCTCGTCCCTTTAGCTTTCTAAAGCGGACAGAGAAATGCATTCAATGCCCTTCAGTGGCACCTTCCAGCAAATAGCCTATAAAAGGAAAGCCCAAGCCCCCCTCACTTTACTGACAGTGGTGGCCTTCAAAGCCAACATGACAGCTCCATGGTTACTATTCCTCAAAAAGAAGAAAATGGTCTCCTCCAAAACACAAAGAATATCCCATCGATTTAACATCTCAGTAAAGCCTGGAAGAAACAGCGTTTCAGGTTATAGGCCTATTATAGGGAACAATTAGATTTGATTGATGTGTATTTAATTAGGCTCCCAATTATTATACTTATACAGTTACTCATTCATACATCTTGTTTGTTTTAGTTTTTTGTTACCACTGCGATTTCTAGCTGTGAAGACAGCAAAAATGAAATTTCAAAACAATGCAGTAATGTTCTCACATAGGGGCCGCCCTAGTGTAGTGGTTAGAGCACACGCCTTTCGTGCGGACGGTAGCGAGTTCGAAACCTGCCTGGGGTCGTGGTCAGCAAGGGCATGCGGTCGCAAAGGATTCCTAATGCCAAATCAAATGGGTTCAGATCTGAGCCAAGTCTCCTGCAGGAGGTGCGTCTGAAGCCCGTCCTGGACTCTCCAGACGTAAAAACGCCACCACATCTTCACGTGGTAGCGGCCACGTGGATGTGCAGTTAGGCCGCCTTAGCTACGTTAATAGCCTCATTGATCAACTACTATTTACCTTTTACCTGACGAGCCGTTAGCCGCATGGACACTATAGGTTCTTGGCGCTTATGAATGCAAATACTTTCATAAAAGGAAATTGCATTTCATCATTCTGGCCCACTGGCCCAGTTATTTGACAGTTCAGTCCTATAAACCTGTATTTTAATTCCAACGAACTTTCCACCGCACTGCAGGCAGCATAGTCAGCAGGCAGGGTGTGATTTGCCTATGGCCTTGCTACCGTTTCAGCTCAACAATGTAGCCTACATCTTTGTAGCCAAACATAGCGTAGCCTATTCATTCAGCATGATGATGTTAACATATTCCTAAAACTAAAATGTAATGGACATACAGAAAGAAAGACACTACTCTATGGCCCCATGGACCTCAGTATGCCTATGCCATACATAGTCCACAAATAGGACATGGGCACACCCATGACTTTGAATAATATGCTTACAAAAATTTGTATTAAAAAATAAAAAAAGCAATAGGCTATAAGCTGTGGTATTTGTGAAGCATTCATTAAATAAAAATCTATGTTGTGCACACAATTACAATCTGGATGAATCAATTTGATGGCAATTTAGCAGCAAATTCACGATGCAATTCTGAGAAGCAGGGCAGCAAATCAGCCCTCGGGGCAAGCCTTGCCCTAAGTCTCAGTCGATGGCTGCAGTGCTGCAGGGAGGGGAGGTGTCTCAATCTGTGTTTTCTGGCCTGAGGTACGTGTTCAGCATGAGGAAAAGAAGCAGCCTAATTGCTTGGTCGGAAATAGCCTGAGGTAGACTGCCGTCATCTCAATGGGCCTGTGGAGGGAAAGGGATGGCCCCATCCTGTTAAATTACCACCCTGACCTCTGCCCTCACTGTGGCCACTCTGGGTGATGCTACTCCGCATGAACACACCCTACTACTACTACAACTACACACGCTTACAAATGTGAACTCACGCACATCGACATATAAAGTACATGGACAAATTGAGTATGTGGGTAGACACACTCAGTGAAGCACACGCCATGGACACACACACACACACACACACACACACACACACACACACACACACACACACACAAAGATTTATCACTGACATCACCATGGTAATATAACAGAGATGACCCCAATCACAGAAGGAGAAAAAAGGAAACTAAGGCCCAGTTCCCTCACCAAGGCTGCATTTCACTGTTGGCCTCCATTGTACCCTGCTGATGACCTGGCATTGGGGCTTGATTATCTATAATAGAGTCCAGCAGAGCTGCAGATTAGAAGTACAAATCACAGTGTAAAGGACTAAGTAAAACTGCACTTTCTCTTCATCTGAGGGACCCGGGGTTGATTTGAGGTTCCTTGGCAGCAGTCTCAGAGCTGGGCTTGAGGGTGTAGATAACAGCTACCAGAGCTCACTGCCAGGGAAAAGATCAAAGGACAACATGGTGTGTGCGTGTATGCGTGTCTGATAGTAGACCACTGAGAGAGGATATTAAAGCAGGTGTCCTGCCTCTGAACACGTCTGACCCTTCTGCTACTTTCTCCTTAGTCCTTACTAGTGGGCTCTTATCTGCTTCAGCAACATATGGAGGTGAGGTGAGAGGAGCAACTGAGACAAAGTTAATTCACCTCACACCGAGTATCTCCTGTGGTAAGTGCTAAGTGGTTAGCTTAAATTAAAATGTTATATTCACTTATATGTGTCACCTTGCTCCACCATGAAAGTCACTGGCCAAAGTCCCTGAAACAGAAAATATCTAAGATGTTGGTAGCCTTTGAACATCATGTTGTGGGATGAGCAAAACGTCACACATGTATCCACTGACCCTATATTGTCCCCTGAGAAGAGAGTGATGCGTTTGTGGGGGACGTCATTCATCAAAAGTCACATATTAGTCATAAAAATGTCTTGCTGTCAACCACACAGGGTCAAAACTGTGACCTAACTCGATGCTGAGCTGCTGTAGACTTAGAGGTCAGGCCATAACAGATGATGATAGTAGCCAAATGGGGGGTGAGATTTGGATGGTGTGCCGACTTACTTCTCCTCCCACACTGGGAAATGAGATGAGCTGACAAATGAGTCTACAGCAGCTGGGCAAACCTCATGAGAAATCTTGCGTGTCTGCTGGTATACAGCACAGAGTGCTTGATTGGCCTGCATTTGGATCTACTTCACCTCCACAGATGACTCTATGCTGTCTCTGGACAGAACATGCGGGTTGTTTTGAGGCTGGGTAAGTATGAAAGCATGCTGAATCCCACAGCAGTATGTAAATAGAAGACTAACGGTTCATTTTATACTTTTTGTACAACCGTGTTGCTTGCTGAAAATAACAGATTTTGTTTTTGGCAAATCATACAGCATCGCAAAGTATAAATTAGGCTCGAGACTAATGTTTTAGACTCAAGATTTCTGGATTAAGTGCTAAAATGCAGGTCTGCAGTCATGGTCATTTCAGACCAAAGGCAGTAAAGTGTATTGGAGACATAACATTAGTGTGTCACTGGGCCAGTTGCACACATGGCGCTCACTGTACATGCATATTCCAGTAGCCTACTCAGACACCACCCCTCCCTACACCTGCAACCTGACTGAGGTTTCTAAAAGCGGCAAAATGCTTTGCTGTGACAGCTGGGGGACAGCGACTTTGATGACACCACTGCTTTTAGACGGGGAGTTTTGTTAGCAGGGAACGATTCGCGCTTTACAAGATAAATCATCCCACTAGAAGGCAGCTTAGACTGTGTACAACCAGATAAGGTTGCCAAGGAAACCCTCCTGGAGAACCAATAAGCCCTCTCCCACCATAGCACCCTCCCCGATCTGTGCAAACAATTAATACCTCACACGGGCATGAGGGAGCAGCCAGGGAGAGGGGCACAAATCCCCAGGTGCTTAACACAACGCCACTCTCTCTTTCTGTTAACGAGGACAAGAGGTAAAAATGTGTGACAGTGAGGGTATAAATCACTGGTTGTCAAGGACCGTGGACCCCCATCTGAAAATATTTTGTGCCAGGGACCCCCATAAAAGATTTGCATATTCCAAAATGTAAAAAAAAAAAATCGAAGATTTAATAGCTGAAGTATAAAATAGGGTTAAAGTGGTTAAACTGATTATTAACTTATATAGCTGGGGACCCCTTGGAACACCTGGTGGTCCCCGGACCCCACGTTGAGAACCAGTGGTATAAATCACTGTATATTAACGAAACGAGATGAGAGTGGCACAATGTCCATAAATGTGATCTTTACACATGCGGTAGAACACACCACTAATGTGTTTTTAATGAATGTTTTCAATGTGCAGCCATAAAAGTGTCATTAAATCCCACCATGTCCATTTGCTGGGACTGTGGTGGTGCTGCTGGAAACAGATGCATAACCCCATGTGCAGAACCTATGGGGAGTCATTAGAATCCATGAGTGACTTCGACTGACCACAGATCAATGCTCCGGGGACCTATCCCTTACTGGCATCCAATTATGAGTATGGACGTCCGCTTAGCAATGGCACTAAGTGCTAATAGACTTTTTTTATTGACCACCTGTCAACTGCCAACACACAGCAGAGCCATTGGCTAATAATCAGCTATCGACCTATCCACACGTCAAGATCATGGGCATGTTGTCAAGTGTACAAAGGAGAGAAAAATATCCTGAGAACTGGGGTTGCCTTGTAAAATAAAGTGACATGACATTAAAACTTTAGTGATTGTAAAGTTTCAATCTTTATGTAATTGGTTGTCATCTTGTCAAATTTTATGTATTGTAAATGCCTTAATATACAAGTGATTGTTACCTGTGTTTCTGTGTGTCAGACCGCAGGAAGCTATGGCATCAGCTAATGGGATCCTATTATAACCACATACACATGATTTCCTCCACAGTAATTTCTTTTGCATTTCACAGTATTCAGCATAGCTAATTAGAAAGCTAATTTTGTAACTTTGATTAGTCGTGGCTGGTGATGCAGCTAATTACAAACCACATTAACTAAGGAGAAAATTGGCACAAACAGAAAAGAGCTAAGCAAATGTTGACTTTTCACTCCAAAATGCCCATGATGTGAGGGATGATAATAATAATAATAATACGCCACAGCAGGAGAATAACAATGAGTCAATATCACGTGATGAGACGGGTGGATATGCCTGATTTATACTTTCCGATAACAGCCGATCTACACGCTCACGTGTCACATTACGATGCGATGTTAGCTTGTAGATCGGCTATTTTTAGTGCACAGCTAAGTCGAGCTGGTTCAGAAGCCTTTGCATGTTTATGCTAGAGTTGTTGGGGAGATGGCGTGTGGCGATCGAGCATGCCTACTTCATGATTAATTACAGTCATTAAGTGGTTAGAAAGTCTCCTCACCTGGTGCTAGGGTTGAAAATCACTGCTTGATTAAAATTAATCACAGTAGAAGGTGGCAGGAGGCTGAGTCCCTGGAGGAATAAGAGTGTCTGTTATCGGAGGAGAGAAAATAGGTTTTTAGTTAATATGCTTAAAGGAGTAGTTCACCCAAAAAATTACCTTTTTTCTATCAATTTCACACCCCATAAAGCCTTCATGGGGTGCCTCCATTGAGTCTCCATTGAGTCTCCTACTGGAAACTGCAAAAACATCTCCATGCATTCAAGTCTTCATGGGGTGTGTAATTGATGTTTTTTTGGGGGGTTAACTACTCCTTTCTGCTGCTGCCAGGGAAATGAAACAAAACATGACTTTTTCATTCGTTTTGTGAACTTTTATTATTCAAAAATACAGCACAAAACACGCACAGAAAAAAAGCAAAAGTAAAATAAATGCACAGCGTGCAAACCTCAAAGATCTTCATACAATATTAGTACACCATTTTAAAAGCTACAGTTAATAAGATTAGTAGTACTTGTCATTAATGTTGGATGGTACGGTAGGACTGTCTCTCTAATGGCTCTGTACAGTTTGCCTGCAGTTGAAGATCTAACCTAAAATACTATATAGAAGTCTCATCCTGGCAGTGAACCCCCAATGCACCTGCTTGTTCACACACACACATGCATACACACTCCTTCTCTTGGGTTTAAGACGAGCTGACAGATGTATAGGTGAGCCTAAGGTTTCGCTTTCCATAGTGCAGGGAGATGTAGCTCTCCTTCATGAGTGTGACATCACACCTACCAGAACCAGGAAGTAGAGAGTCCATGAGATATCTACACCTGTCACCTATCTTCAGTCCCCAAAAGGCACAGGCACACCCACACACACACACACACACACACACACACACACACACACACACTACTAGGGGATCCCACCTGTATTGAGGGACATTCAGTCTGCGATGATAAGACCCCAGCGCCCCACCTCTCCATTTTAGTGTTTACATAGGCCAAGCACAGCACTGCAGAGCATCTTATATATACACACACACACACACTTCCATCATCATTGTAACATTACACCGTGTTGTGATTAGAGCTACTGTTACTTTGACAGGTTATTTATACATATAGACAAACATGTCATAAAAAAAGCACATCACGTAATGAATAAAAAACAAAATTGTGGATGTAAGCAACGTTTCAAATATAAAATAAAAGCATAAGAACAGTGCCGTTTTTGAGTCAACCGTGCACAGGTGGGGAGTGGTGGGACCATAACCTTGGAACAGATTAAGGTAACGGAACAACAAATATCACGTACTGGTCATATTAAGTCCAGTCACATTGAGTCACACCTGTTTGAGTTGGTCACAAGACACTTAATCTGGCACCACTCTCAAGGCCACCTGGACAGCCAGCGTGACAGCTGTGTAGAAGTCGATAGGTACAACAAGGCACAACAGAATTAATTTGCAGCCTGTGGGCTGTACAGGAAACAAACTATGGACACTAAATGTAAGGCTGGAGGATTACGTCTTCACCGCAATTTCATTAATCAGAAGAAAATACTTCAACTTTTCTGACTGTTAGCTAGTTTATCCCATTAAGCATCTGTGTCACTTTTAGATTTGAGCTAAAAAGCATTATTTTACACTTTGGCTATTAAAAAATAGCAGATATACAAGCTCATAGCGCGGCACCGAGTGCCGCGCTATGAGCTTGTATATCTGCTATTTTTGACAAATTTAGAAAATTTGTGCAAATACATATTTTTTAAAGCGAACATTTGTAACTCAAATCTTTGCTTCTGGGGGTCCCTGGAACAAAATATTTTGAGATGGGGGTCCGCGGCCAAATACATATAAATTTTGGGGGTCCTTGACATGAAAAAGTTTGAGAACCACTGACATAGTAACATACGTTTAAAAAAAAAACTGTTAGGATTTAGAAGACATTTTGTAGAATCGGAACCTCAGGCCGTAATGCGTTAAAAGGAGGAGGACAATTTGTGATTGGTGCCTTTGGGACAACTGGTCAGTCACACCTACCATATGTCCAATCAGAGGAAAAATGGGATTAGTGAACACATGAATGACTCAGGGAATCTTAACATTTCCTCAGGCAAGCCACTACTTTGCGGAGTAGCATGTCAAGACTGTACCGTAAAACCTGTTGATGACTAACAATACGTGAATTAGCAGATATATGCAGTATACTGTTGCATAAACAGGCTCCCAGTTACCCTTACAATACAAACCTGCTGTATGCACAGCACCAGTGATTCACTATTCTCAGGCTTATCACGTTTCATTCATTTTATGGGCACTTCTTATTTACGTCCTAGATAGTGTGCCTCTGTACGGGTGTATAATGTCATTAAAAATTCCAATTAATGTCACCAGCCCTGCTAAGGCCTCCGCACTGACCATAGAAAGAAGCTTAATCAAGATATTGGCTCCTTGTAATGCCAACAGCAAATAAGGAGGATTAAGTACTTCAGACCTTTAGACCAGGGTCATAGATACCCCAGATGATAAATTAAGAGCGGCTGCTACGTGTTGCGTGTTTGGGGGCAGGGATGTTTTGTTAAGGATCTGAGGAGTTGGGGGTGGGGGGGGTGGGCTGTTTCCAGTCAAACATAATCAGATGAGAATGCTCAGTGAAGCTGCTTTTCGAGCCGTTTCCCTCTACACTGAGATGTGTCCTTCTTAGAACTTGGGGGGCAAGGGGCGGGGTAGAGTCTTTTGTTTTGTTTTACTCGGAAAGCCAAAACAATAATCCCCCATCACACGAGGCAGTGATTTGCACCGCCCCCTTCATTAACCACCAGCCAATCCTCTCCCACTCCACCCTAAACTAGCCAATTCAAACAGTAAACGGTTTAACAACAAATGGCTGACCTAAATGCTTCCAGGGCTGATAAATACCATATGACCAGTAACGTAACGAGCGTCTTAAAAGTCTAGTAGCGGGGAAGAATGGCTGCTTCGTTCAGTTCATAAATTCTTCATTCATTGGTAATTTCTTCATAAGAATTGATCTGCTACACTTCATATCAAAATACCCAGAGGTTTTCTTCACATCGTTTTTGTCTATGTTGAATTCTTGGAGTTAAATGGTAAAAAACAAAAATGATACTGTAGTATAGGCATTTCATCAATTAGACAGTAGCTGAGCTCTACTCTTCCCATCACAAGCCTTCCACACACTCACGCATACAGTTGTATTTCTATACATACATGCATACAGACCTACACGTCACTTACCCATGGCCGATCATTGGCCTGGATCTGCTTTGAAACACACAGTATTTATATGGGAAGGGCCATCAAAAAAACAAAAACAAAAACATGCATTCTAAATATGTACAATAAAATCTGTATATTGACCATTCAACTGTATATCCACACTACTAGTATGATGTTTTTTTTTTGTGTTATTGTTTTTTTTTGCCTTGAAAATCCAAGAAGTGAAATTCATAAAAGTATATGTAGTCTGTCTTCTGTAAATAGTTAATGTGGTTTGGTGTAGTTCCAGCAATGTACCACGTTCCTTCTCAGCACCACACCTGAGCCAGGCCTTCATAGAGGAAGCATCCATCCAATAGCCTGATCCTTCCTCCCAACTTCATTGGCTTGTGTGTGCGTGTGTCTCCCCCACCACGGTCCCTTCCCCCTTAAGTGAGGAGGGATGGCGGGTTAGACAATGGAGCCGTCCCTGTTCTGGGCAGGGATCATGACGGGGATGGCACCCATGCGACTGAGGTTGGGGCCGGCCATCTTGGGGGCGGTGGGCGGGGGCAGCGGCGCGTGGCTCGGGGGCCGGTCGTAGTCCTCCGTCGAGGGGATCTTGTCGTACTGGGGCTTGAGGGCGTACTCGTGCAGGTTGGAGGGCGACATGGAGCCCAGGGACGAGCGCTGGCTGCCCACGCTGGTGAAGCTGCGTGCCGTGGAAACGCGGCTCTTGGGAGGAGGGACGTCCTCCCTGAGGACACACACAGAGAGGAGGGCAGTGTTCAGACAACAAGATCGGGCTTTGATGCTTATTTGTGTTTTTAGTTTTTTTGACAACCTAACAATTCCTTTCCCACTGTGTGAAAGCATTTGACCGATGAAGTGACCGATTTTATTCTCAAGAATGAGCCACAGGTCAGAGGTGGAGGCACAGAGTTAGAAATAGAAAGCCATAAATAACGGGACAGAGTAAAAAATAAATTGGGGGCTGGGATGTCTGGTTTGGTCATAGTGAGCGAATGTTCGCCTTCTGCAGTGGCTGAGCAGTCAGACAACCCTATCCTCCCTCTGCCACCACATTAACAACTAATAAGCAGTGATAATCCAGTTAAGAGCTCAATCAAACTGAGCCTGAGGGGCCAGGGCACATTTGGTACACATATTTTGTTCATACTACAGCAGTTATCAAGTGTGCGTTTGTGAGTTGGGGGGGGGGGGGGGGTACAGTGTTAGTATTGTAATCCTCTTTGACCTACAATTGACCATATTCACATGGTGGCCATTTTGCTGTTACGTAATAATTGGGGATGGGAAAACCCTACCTAGGCGTGGGATGTAATACTTATTTGAGAATTTCAGAAATAACCTAAAAAAGACTAGCATATTATAGTGTGTATGTATATATATATAAAACATTTATGAATATTCTTTTTGCATGGATTTTTGTATTTATCAATATTATCAAATAACGGACCAAGCCTTAAATTGTTGTTAAAATGTTGAATTAAATTTAAGTATTACATTTTGGATATCGACCTAGCTGGGATTTAAGAGCAATATGGTCAATGTGACTGTTGCCATGTTGTGTTCTTAGATACAGTACAGAGCAGAGTAGCACTGAGTCCAGGGCTGAAAAGAGGCTCTGCCTGAAAATCCCCGACCAGAGGGAGACATGGGTTGGGTCTGTGTTTTTTGTGAGTGTGTGAGTGTGAGTGTGAGTGTGAGTGTGTGTGTGTGTGTGTGTGTGTGTGTGTGTGTACGTGCGCGCATGCAGCCAGCAACAGACAGGGGATCTACAGAGCAAACAAAAGCTTTCAAACTGATTACCACAGCCATTTATTTGCGGATGGGTTAAAAAAAAAAAAGGAAAAAAAGGAAACCGCTGATGGGGCGACAACCATTTTCATGGCCCAGTAGGCTGTGTGTGTGTGTGTGTGTGTGTGCGTGTGCATAAGAGTGGCCGGATGATGACATGAGATGGCGGTCAGTGTCACAAGTCCCCAGCTGCATTCTAATGGCTGCCCATCCACACATGTGCACACATATACATTCCTCAGACATGTTTAAATGTGACAGTTATTACTGTAGTTCACTATGACGTTACATGTGGGAGTTTGCTACAGTACATTAAAGTTACAGGATAACAGATACTGTATGACAAGTTGGACTGATATCACATTGACAACATGCAGGCAGAGACAGTGAATGAAATTAGCTACCATTTTGTTGACTACCTAAAAGCAGACAAGCCCTGTAATCTTTGGCAGCCCCCTGAGGAGGGCCCAGACCACAGGTTGGGAACCATTATCCTAAGCAGTCCAGGGACCCTCAGCTCAGGGTTCCTTGACGGGGTTCCAAATGCACCCTTTCAGGTCTGTAAGTCCAAATGGACCTGTTAAATGTAAATGTAAAATGGTCCAAATGGACCATTTGGTTCCATTTGTACACTCTCAAGAGTTATGGGGGTTCAAGAAATTAAAAGGTTTGAGAACCACTGAGCTAAACTACTGTAATAGTGTAAAATTCTTTCTTTACATGTTTGTGCTGAAGTTTTATTTCAACGAGAGCTGAAGTAGTCGCCTAGCAACTGTCGCTGTGGTCTCCTGGTTCCAACAGCTTGATGCACTATTATCATACCGTGAAAAAATTATGTTTTTTTAACCACACCCGATTCGAACAACGAATACGCGTTTAAGGAACAGTACCTGATTTCATTACAGATCTCCTTCTCATACTTCTTCTTGTGTCGAGCACGGAAAAGGCAGAACAGAATGATGGCAATGATGAGGAGGATGAGCAGCACCGCGATGATGGACCCCGCGATGATTCCTGCCGTGT
The DNA here is from genome assembly GCF_963280865.1 of Gymnoscopelus braueri. Taxonomy (NCBI): domain Eukaryota; kingdom Metazoa; phylum Chordata; class Actinopteri; order Myctophiformes; family Myctophidae; genus Gymnoscopelus; species Gymnoscopelus braueri. The sequence continues at coordinate 21,991,303 of NC_137609.1, read as the reverse complement.
TGGGGGCTGAACAAGACGATCAAACAACATGCGTCAATACATAAAGCTCTCACTGTTTGGATAGCGACTTAAATACAAACCTAAACTCATGTACCTGTAATTTTATCAAAATATCACTTTATTGGGTTAAGTTGAATTAAGATGAACAATTTGATGTGTCTTTTATGAGCTGTAACAAACTACAACAGCAAATATTCAGCTGTTGGACACAAATAAATGTTTGGGTACGATTGCCTCATCGGCATGCAAAATCCAAATTAGCACTGCCGTGTTTTCAACTCTTGTTACAATGCTCTTGGCACACCGGCAAACGATTATTGTAGCTGCCCACCAACTGCCCGGTGTAAATCTGTAAGGGTCTGAATGTGAAGTAAGCCGAGTACTGAGTGGTGCAGGCGGACAGGAAGCTGGACGGGCACTCACGTGGTGTTACACTGAGCTGTAGAACGCACTCCTCACTGCCAACACGGTTTTTGGCCGTGCAGCGGTACATCCCAGATGCTGCACCAGATGCGTTCCTCACGTTCATGGTGCCTGCAACAGGGTCTGGAGAGCAAGGATGAAAACATTTTATGAGGAAAAAGAGAATGTCTCCAAACTGCTTTTTTTGTTTGTTTTGTTTTTGTCATGGTCAGTCTCTGTTCTAACATTGCTGTACACATTGTTGTGAGGTTGTAGATCTGGTATTTTTCAATAGCCAAAGTCTAAACCAACTATTAACTTGCTGGGGACCCCTTGGAACCTCTTCACGGACCCCTGAGAACCACTGTTGTACACTGTCTGTTGACTGCAGCATCATGCTCAATGATATACAAGACAAATTCCCTACAATCTATCAATTCTTCACTTACGGCACTGACTATGAATGACTATATCTGTTGTAATAAACAAGATGACGCTAATGGACATTAGCCAGACCCCCAGCACACGCGTGTGACCTTTAAAAACCTGTCGGATTGTTGAGAAGCAATTTGTTTTCTATTCATTTATTTATTATTACCCAGAACAGCGGAGGCGGGTAGTAGCTTGGTGTCACTGGTCCTCTCCCAGATGTATTGCAGGGGGTTGGTGCCCTCACTAGATATGCACCTCACCACAACGTCCTTGCCCTCCTCCGTGGCGCCTTCTGCGTAGCACCTGGGCTTGGATGGCTTCACTGTGGAGAGATGACAAGTGGAGGAGGGGGGGGGAGAAGAGGAGGGGGACATTAGCTACAGCAGACACCCAGGTGGACCCATTAGCTTTAGACAACACACACAGACACACAAGACACCCTTGGACCAATTCAACCCACACACACCCCTCACCCTCGTTTCTCAATCTCTCACTCCCTGGTGTCGCAGGTTGGCTGTGTGTGTATGGGTGTGTGTGTGTGTGTGTGTGTGTGCGCGTACATGTAAATGTGTACGAGTGGCTCCTGCCGTTGACTTCCACTTGCTCATCAGCATCGAGTCCTCAGCATAATGAGAGCAGTAATCAGGGTAATTGATACAGATGCTGTCATTACAGGTGCTGTCAGTCAAGATCATGTGGATTGGAGAAGAGATGAGAGCCATGGTGCATGTCTGCGTTGCATACACAAACACATGGCGCGTGCACACACAACACACTCAAAGTGAAGGGAACTCTACATGGGGGGGAAAGCAAACATGCACGGATAGACTCGTCCTTAGGCAGTTTTTAGTGTTGGCAGGAGATGAGACAGGCAGGGAATTCTAAAGTATTCTAAAGCAAACACACCCAAATTAATAGCAGAGCAGTTCCAGTGAAATGCAAAAGGGCAGACAGCAATGTGGTCAGCCAGGCATTGAGCGAAGAGATGGGAAGACAGGAGAGAGGAGGGGAGTGAGTGAGGAGGTGGAAGGTAGAGGTGCTGTGGCGGCGTAGGAGGAGGTATGGGGTCGAGAACATCCGAGGCCACGTATTCCTAGATTCAACTCCATATTGTGTGTTTGTGTGTGTGCAGTGGTGGAAAGTAACTAAGTACATTTACTTAAGTACTATACTTAAAGAGCACGTAAAGTGAATTAAAATACAAAATACAAAATGTTGAGGTATTTGTACTTTACTTAAGTATCTCCAATTTCCAATACTTTTACTTCTACTCCACTACATCTCAGAGGCAAATATTGTACTTTTACTCCATTACAATTATATGAAAACTTTAGTTACTAGTTACTTTGCAATTATCAATTATTATATCATAAAACATACATTAACCACTTTATCCCTATTTTATACATATGCTATTTGAAAATAGCCGATCTACAAGCTCAGCTGTAGATCTGCCATTTTCGAACATTTTATTACTTTTACTTTTTAAGTACATTTTCATACCAATACTTTTGTACTTTTACTCAAGTAATTTTTTAATTCTGGACTTTTACTTGTAACAGAGTACTTCTGCATTGCAGTATTGATACTTTTACGTAAGTAAAACATTTGAGTACTTTTCCCACCACTGTGTGTGTGTGTGTGTGTGTGTGTGTGTGTGTGTGTGTGTGTGTGTGTGTGTGTGTGTGTGTGTGTGTGTGTGTGTGTGTGTGTGTGTGTGTGTGTGTGTGTGTCGTAGGCATGTCTGCGGGAGTGTGTATGTTGCCAGACAGTGCTGACATCACAGCGTTGTAATGAGCACTGTAATAACAAAAAGCCCTGGAGCTGAGCAGGGCTTGCTGGGGTGGGGGGGCTTAGCAGGCAGACGTGTGTGTGGATTAACACCAGACAGACAGCTCTGTCCTGTGGGAGCACTCCCACTAATCTAATATAGACAGGGGTCAGGATGGAGGGAGAGAGGGGAAAAATTAAACGAGTGCCGAGCGGATGGAAGGACGATTGGGTGGCAAGGGCTCCTAACTCCAACAAACTGCTCTTTCACCACTGACCGTGTGTGCTCACCATCTACACGCCACCCCTGCCCGCGCGCACACACACACACACACACACACACACAATAAATGTCAGCTCGCCGTGACATTTTGAATGCCTCTTTAAAAGGTGAAAGTCAACTCGACACATCCCTGGGCTCTGACACGCAGCTTCTCATATTAGCGGTTGCCGCGTGACGTGCGCAGATTTATACGTTTGATTTGAGGAAGAATGATGAGGTCAAAAATGTACGGAGACTAACAGAGGTTGGAGAACCACAGAGAGATAAAGGGACGAAGTGGGAGAGGGACAGAGAGGGAAAGAGAGAGAGAGAGAGACCGAGATAAGGGACGGCTGTTAGAACATAAATAGATAGGGAGAGGAGATTTATGAGTTGTACAAGGCTATACTGTGGCCAAGATAAGTGGAAAGGGATAGCTGGACCAGGGTAGCCTTTGTGGTTAAGGACGTGGTCAAGACCAAATTGCCAACTTAGCTTCGTTCAGTCACACCGACTTAATGGTACAATTTCAAATAATGAAACATGCCAGATCTATGCTCCGTCGTATGATGGTGTCACAGACATAAAAAAAAGCAGTTTTATAAGCTCACAACGCGTTGCACGCACGATGTGCTGTGAGCTTATAGATTATAGGTTATTTCTGGTCTGCGACACTATTGTAGTGGCCATGATGAGGAGCATTTTGACTGGGCTCCCAGGTAAAGGCAGAGCTGAAGTGACTGGGCACCATGTGTATGGATGAGGTCCAGTTGGAGATGGTGAGCGGTTGTGAGAGCTGCTGACGGGGCCTATTGAGTACACTGTGGTGGACTGCAGGTGGGCCCTTCTCCTCAGGTTAACTTCAAGGAGCACTTCACCCCTGGAAGAAGTTCCAGGGGTGACCACAGGGGGGACCACAGGGGGACCACAGCGTATCACTGCCTATAACTTCAACTCCCAGAATGCTTTGGTGCCTTGTGGCAGGGGAGGTTCCATGTGGGTGTGATCTCCAACAATAACATCCAAACAGCATGCCAGTGTCGCCATGTCTGCTTATTATAAGCGGCTTCTTTCTAAAATGTAGTTGATATTTGGGCTTGTTTCCAAATGTTTTGATTGCTGTTTAAACCAGTGGTTCTCAAACATGTTCATGTATTTTTCCACAGACCCCCATCTGAAATTATAATTTGTGGCAGGGAGCCCCTAACAAATATGTGTCAAAAATATTCCACATTTTGAAAAGCAAATAAAAATATTTTGCAAAAAAAAAAAAAAATCCACATTTTGGACTTTTTCCCCCTCAAGATTTTTTTGTAAATAGCAGATCTACAAGCTCACAATGGGTTGCGAAGCGTTGTGAGCTTGTAGATCAGCAATTTTCAAATATATAATATCCCATGTCTAGGTAAAGTGCTCTTGGCATAGTTATTTTTCTTTTGGGCTTGTTTTCATAGACCTGGCTGCTTATTTCTCTCACAATATCTGGCAACACTGGCTGTCCTCGCAAACGTTCAGCTAGTTACATATATGTCCAAGGATTCGTTAGTGATGTCATATCACTGGGACATCCTCAGTATCTTCATGCAGTTTCACTTCCGTGTCGCATAGTATTGACATCACTGTCACATCCTTGGTATTATGATCCTAGCCTTTCGTGACGGTGTTTGTTTACCAGCGCTGCTACTCCACGCTGTATTTTTTTTTTCAAGCTTGCGCTTATGAAACACTACACAGGATTATTATTTCATGTCAACATTCAAGTACAACTATCAGAAGATAACTCAGGTAAAGTAATGCCTCACTCTGCAAGGGCCGCTGGCCGCAGCTAATGGGAGTGGCCGAGTGGCGAAAGAAGGTTGAACAAAGTGTTACGGACACCCCATTGGGGCTGTCTTTTGAGATGGTCTGACTGAGACACGCCGAGACATGTAGTGCGGAAAGGAATGAGACCAATCTCTCATGATGCAAATAACGTCACGAATATTGCGAACATTACTAGATATCTAAAAACACAGATTATTCACAAAAAAAACCCAGGATCTTGTTTCTTCACTCCTAAACTTCATTAAAAGACCGAAAACTTCTTCCAGGGGTGAAGTGCTCCTTTAACTTCACTGTCTGTCCTCAGCCAAAGACAATACACAACTGGGGTAACTAGACAACCCCCCCGCTTAGTTCTTGAACTTGTGTTTGAGTGATCTTGTGTGTTACACCTTGATGCCGGTACAGGACAGGTAACACCAATGTTTGTGACGTGGTTTACTGTACTGTACGTATGGGCCAGTGTATGGTCTGTCCACCCACCCATTCTTGAGACCATGTTCTGTATATTGTGATGAGATCAACCTGAAGGTAAAACGCAGAGCAGGCAATATGTCCACCCCTCCTATCATCGCTTCACCCTGGCGCCAGAACACCTAGCTGCTGAGGTCAATACTAGCTACTGTAGCAGCATGTCAGGCTCTGTAGCCTCTCTTCCTGTCTCTACTCTCTACACATTTATAACTTATAACATTCCGGGAACGTTATGATAGGCTAGTGACCAGTGTGGTGACTAAATAGTTGGAAGATTTTGTATCAAAATTTTCATTGTTTTGGTAACATAGCGACTCCAAGGGTAATGGCAGGGTCTATGTAGCCTGCTCCCATGGTCTCTGCTCGAAGAGTCACTGGACATTAATGGGTACATTCATCTCTCATTAGAGCCAAGACAAGAGTTTAGTGCTTAGAAGTGCAACACAGGACTGCTAAGAAACTGGATTGTTTCCAACAACCCCTTCCTGGTCGAGCTTGTCGGTGCAGTACAAGGACATCCGCACATATGTAAGTTGACATTTCTAAATCTAAAGCACCTTCTATAAGGGAAACCGGTTCAGTAATGACACAATTCCAACCTTGTAACTATGTACTAAGCTGTGGCATATGCAAATCCCAGGCAGGAGGCAATTAAACGTTTCGACAAGGATGAGTCACTTGACCGACCAGCAAGGCCACAGTATGTGTTTGTCTAGGGAGTGAAACAGCTGGCTTACACAACACCTATGATGTAGCAGTCTGTTCAGCAAAAAATCAACATAAAACGTTTACCGTTTTGTTTAGCTTTTTTCATTTTTGGACAAGTGTGCTTAATTTTACATGCTCATGAAGATGCACAGGGCAGCGATGAATGGGCAGACAGAGCTTTAAAAGTATTTGATCAGACTGCAATAAGACAATGGCTGACCACTTCCATATATTCTGGGACTGTCCAATAACCCAAAAATACTGGTTAGAGATCGTATCAGATATCAACACGATAATGGGTTCTGAGCTTGAATGTACTTTTACCAATATTTACCTGAGTAACATACCAACCAAATTTAGCACTGCAGATAAGTACCTTCTTAAAATACTATTGGTAGCCGCCGGCAAGAAGGCTATAACCAGGAAATGGCTGGACAAAAATCCACCAACAAAGGGGGAGTGGATAGCCATTGTGCAGAACATATACGAAATGGAGAAACTAACATATTATGTAAGACTCTGTATGGATACATTTTATAAATACTGGTTAAAATGGATATTACATATGAGAATGGATATTCTGTGAAAGACCTTTAAAGATGTAGGGGTTTATATATCTG
>NC_137609.1:21226517-21276517 GCF_963280865.1 Gymnoscopelus braueri | reverse complement strand
GATTTAGGAAATAACTATTCTGTGGATGGGTCTGCGCTGTTAGATTAAAAAGTGAAAATAAGAAACCATTAGCTAGAGCCATGGCCTTAACTGCCCCTGCTGCTCCAGGTCTGGTCAGAAACCGCAGCGCCAGCATCTCGGAAACAACCATCAGTCAATTCACGTCAAAACCTTGGAAGACACTTTGGGGAACAGCCATTTTATTAATCAAATTTGAACCGTGTGTTAGTTTCTCTTTATTCCAGTGCCACACATGGTGAACACTCATGTTAAAAATAAAAAGTGACATTTTCTTTTTGTTAAAATGTATAATCATAATGAAGACAGTTAATCATATAACTCATCATAGAAACTGACATAATGACCTCACAGCATTCTTGATCAAACTCTCTGTCCAAGACTGACTTAAAGAAACAGAAAGAACAGGAAATGGGCCAGGGTAGACAGCAATAACAAAAAAACAAAAACAAACAAAAACAAAAAAAAAACATAGGAAAAAAAAACAGCTTATTATATCCACACTTCTTTTTAGATATTTATTTCCCATAGACATTAAGTTTGGTTTGAAGGGGGATTCTGTTGGATTGTCTCACGTTTTTTTTTCCCTGTAGAGGAACATCACTGCAATGCAGCAACAGTAAAACTACTGAGGAGGAGAGTGAAGCATAATATATCATACTCGTCGTACCACGGTGTCGCTTCCGAAAAGACCTACAAGCTCACAACTGTGAGCTTGTAGGTCAGTTTCTTTACGGCAAGAGACATCCTGGCGCAATAGAGTATATAGATTAAACTCGAGAGCCCTGAAGACTCCATCTAGTGCACTGAGAATAGGGGGCTCTATCTGGAACACACTTGAGTTGGAGTGTGGTGAAGTGCAAACCAATAGTTTCTAACTCTCCCTGTTCTAGCTAACGACATTTACCACCCTGGCAAATTAGCAGTGGTAAACTACACCTGAATACATAGCTGGAGTGTGTCCAGCCCTGTAAGTATACTCACAACATAGTTATTTTTTCATTAATACAGTACAGCATAGAGCAATAATTTTCATATAATTTTTCTCATATCTTTTTTTTCTTTTCATATTGCACCATCAGAGAATGGGACACAGAGAAAGATCAACAGAGACTCCATTTCCTAATCAAAACGAGATAATGTGCAAACATGACTAAGGACTTTATTAACCAAATCAATTCTTCCCTGTAATATCCACAAATAAAAGTGATTTCTCTTTTTTATATATATATTTATAGTAATAAGAATAATAAATCTTCACATTGGATCATTTCATAGTGTGACAAAATGCTTGACTGGGCTGTCCAGTCACTATCGTAATCCTCATTGTCTTTTAATTGGTCAGTCCCCATGCATCCATAGGAAATAGATTTTTTTATTTATTTCTTCAAAAAAGTAACAATTTGAGAGCAGCTGAAAAGTTTGGACTGGTGTCAATTGCTTTCATTCCGAGATTTCACCCAAGTTTCATTCAGTGTTTCAGAAGGATATTCCATAGGAAAAAAATTACTCCAAATAATCATCTTCCACTTCCAGAAACAAAAGATGTCCGGATTTGTATGAAAACATTGTAGTAATGGTATTAATTGATCATTTGGTAATCAATAATTAATAATCATTAATATCTGACAACTAACAATTAATAATCACTGATTAATTATTAAGAATTAACAATAATCAATAATAAATAACGCTCCCGTAGTTACTCAATTAGTTTGGCAAGCTCCGCCTGGAGTCAATAGTGACGCGTGAAATTGTCTCAAGTGAAAAATTAAAACAAAAAAACCCAAACAAGAGTTGAAAGAAAGCTCTAAAATAAATAAAAGGAGATTAGTAAAAGTGACCCCCGTCCTTGATGGAGGGGGACGTATATACAGAACTGCGTGGTGAAAGTCAGTTTACTGCACTTGAGTGTTAAGTCCAGTGTTAAGAGTGAGTTCTAGTCCCGCCCTTGGCCCCCTGCTGTTATACCAGCGTGTAGGACTTTGCGTAGGGGTTGCTGGTCTGTTTGAGGTGTCCTCGTGAGTCCAGCAGGGACTCCTGGGAGGTGCTGAGCTTGGCGGCCTGGGACAGCTCTGAGCCCTCTCTGTGGGGGAGCGTGGCTGCCGAGCCAGGCTGCCACTGTGCCACTGGGTCCCTGCTGGCCTGGGGGGCCTCTGTGGGCGTAGGAGGCGCCATGCGGGAGGGTCGCTTCAGAGAGCGACTCTTCTGGGGCTCCAGACAGGCCTGGCCCATGGCCGCTCCCTCCCCACTAGCTGTCCCCCTGGACGATCCTGAGCAGGTCATACCTCGGTTCAGTAGGAAGTCCATGCGCAGGTACGGAGGCAGGTGCACCAACTCACCCCCTGCAGAGAGGAGAACAGAGTGAGACCAGAGATGGACATTGCAAGTCTTGTTAAGCCAAATGACACATATTAAACTTTCATGTAATAATTTATTTCCACCATAGATGCCCCTCAATATACTAAACTAGGGCTGCAACTATCTAATAATTCTTGCAACTAATAATTTTTTAGTTACTTTTTCGATTAATCTAAAAAAAAATATGTATCTTTTATATACTATTATATTTACTTATATAATATTCATCCTTATATCCTAACCTTATACTTAAGGATAGGATACCAAGGAATTCCTGGTTCATGGCCTGACACTTACTGACAATTAATTTAACAGTAATCTCCAATTACCTCCATTACTAGTCATGGCATTGTTTAACCAACTAAGATAATTCAACAGCAATTTGCATCTATGGATGATTTTAAGAAATAGATAACAATATTCAGAGTTGGTTTTTGAACAAGGTAAATATGAATAGATCCCATACAAAACCCTAGGTTGTATTGTGGCCAATCAAACTACTGTATTTACGTGGCTGAAGAAAATTACCAAGATATACTGTGTTGCTTTAATGTGAGTTACCAACATGTTTGTGGCTCAGGTTGTGTGATCTACATACTAAAGGAATACTCCACTGTCAAATTAAAGATCAACGCAAAAACATTTTTGATCGCATTCAATACCAGCTGAGACATCTCAATTTTCCTCTCCCTAATCCTACAATTCCCATAATTCACTGCAAAAGCCACCCCTAGTGGCAGGAAAGAGGGGAGGGTGGCTGTAGTTTTTGATGTATAGTCAGCAGGGACAATAAGTGATGCTTTCAATTTGCTTCTTCTGCGATACAGAGTGCACTGACGGATTTAGCACCATGATTGATCATTATTCCTACCGATGGATGATAATGCTGAAAAACAATAGAGCAAAACAGCCTCTTCACAACGATCGTGACTTCAAGTCAAACCGGCCTGATTTGTGTGTTGGTATTAGAATGGATACATGTTAATGTCAGCATTCCACTGGATGTTAAAGTTTAGGCATGGAACATTTTCAGTTCATGCTGTGTGAGTACATCAACTGTAGTGAGGAGATTAGTATAGAACCAGTGCTCAGGCACAAGACTTTAAAGCACTGGTTCTCAACATCGGGTCCATGGACCACCAGGGGTTGAAATGGACTCTTAGGAGTCCATTTGGTTCCATTTGTACACTCTCAGAGTTAAATCAACGGCGATTTTACAGTGTCGACTGGGGTCCCAGAGATCAAAACTTTTATCAAATGGGGGTCTGTGGCCTAGTGTATATCAAATTGGCAATGGGGGGTCATTGAAATTAAAAAGGTTGAGAATCACTGCTTTAGAGCCTGTAGCCACCGGGCAAAGCGACCCTCTCACCAGGTCTGTGGGCCTTAGGCGCAGCCATGTTCATGACCCGGCTGACATCCTGAGGCTTGGGCGGCGAGGCGGTGAAGCGGCAGATGCCCGACTCAGACGGCGTGCTGGAGGTCAGGCTGTCGGTGTAGTCGTTGGTGCCCGCCGTCATCTGCTCCGAGGAGGTGTCGGAGATGAAGCACTCGGTGATGGTGAACTTGGCGTGGCGCAGCTGCTCCTCCATCTTGGCGTGTTCGTAGGCCCTGGCCAGCTCCTCGTAGGTGGAGGAGGCGCTCTCTGTCGACACCATGCTGCTCCGTGCGCGGTCTGGTCACGCGGCCGGGGGGTTGGGGGTTAGCGGTAACGGTAAGTGGAGAGAGTTAGTAGCAGCAGCTGTTAAAGGGGTTGTGGGTTATTAAACTCTGACTAATCTGAATCACTGTTAGGGAATGTTAAAGTTATTGTTAAGTTGTTATATCCACCGTAAAACGAGGTTTTTAATCGGATATGACATTTCTACCTGTGTCCTGAGATGGGCTGACGCTGTAGCTGTCACTCTCCTTGTCGACGGACCCCGCCACTCTGGGAGTGGGCAGCCTCCAGTCGGTGCTGAGCGTATGTGCAGAGACCGGGGGGTGAGGCCGATTCAGGGTCCACTGGCTGGCATAGCGGTTACGGGCGGCAGGTCCGGCTTTGGCTGTGCGACGGGCTGTGGGGTCTGTGGGGAGATGGCAGAATGATAGTTTTACCTGGTATCCTATAGTTTAAATGTACAGATTGTTATTTTAGATAGTATATTGTTTTGATGATATTGTTGAGACTTCTTGGTTTACCTGGGATTTCGTGAGGCACTGCACTGTCTCTCTGCATTCTATGTATGTGATTAACTTGCTTATTGTAAGTCGCTCTGGATAAGAGCGTCTGCTTGATGCCTAAATTGTAAATTGTAATTGCAAATTGATTATGAGATTATGAGGATTATACAGCACAGCTTATTTTAGGGACACAATTTAGAGTCCAATTGACATGCTATTGACATCACGAAAGCCTTTTAAGGCTGTTCAGTTGATGTGGTTGTAGGTTTCATGCCTCTAACATGTTGTACCTTTTAAGCAAGCAGACAAAATGACTGAGTGGAATAACAATTACAAAAACAAAAGGATTCAAGTATTCAACTGCTTATATCAGTGGTTCTCAAAGTGGGGTCCAGGGGCCATCAGAGCTCCTTGAGGGGGCTTCCAGATGGACCCTTACAGTTCTGTAACTCTGAGAGCGTACGAATGGAACCAAATGGACCCATATGGGTGCATTTGGTTTCATTCGTACGCTCTCAGAAAGATCCCGCACACAGTCTAGAATTATTTATTACAAAACAACATTTTGGTCCTTAGACCTTCATCATATGAAGGTCTCAGTGTGCAGGATCTTTCTCATTGCGTGCATTTGGTCGTTGATATTAAAACGTTTGAGAAGCACTGGCTTATATGTACACAAGCACAACAATAACTACATGTTTTTGTTTCAAGCGAAAAAAAGAAAGAAGGGAGTCCGTACTGGACTTACTGGTTCCAGGCCTGGCGTCAGACACGTCTACCAGCGGGCCGGTGGCCTGGGACAGGGACTGGTAGTGGACTGTGTGGGTGACTGTAGAGGACTTCTGCTTCTGGGTCTCGCCAAAGTCGTTATCGGTCAGCAACACTGTAGACCTGTCATCTGTAGCACAGCAGGATTATTATAGTCAACTAAAACTAACCAAACAACCAAAACTAGAATTGAAAAAGAAAACAGGAGAAAAAACAATGACAATATTCTGTTGTGAGCTTGTACATCTGCTATTGCCTATTTGTGCTATTTTTCGGACCTGGCTGAATCAACTATAGTGGCACATGGACACTTACCCACGGTCTCCATCGTGTCTCTCTCCTCGATGAGGAGCTGAGCTCTGGGGATGTCAATGTGCATTCTCAGGGTCTGCTGCTGTTTGTTGATTGGTTCAGCTGGACGTGTGTTTTTACTGGAGAAGAAATTAAATTAACTCAGAAAATGTGTAGGGAAGCCTTGCTTGTAGAAACAAATAGTATTATTGATACATTATGAGCAGATTATTTCTCTTAGGCAATGAAGGTTCCTAAGGTTTGTGCTCAGACAGAGTCACAAAGCCGAGGAACTGCCTTCACATACAGTAAACATATCTAGAAAACAGCAATAGTTATTAAAAAATAAATGTATCAATGAAATCAGTTCACACTTTGTGGGTGTACTGTTTGCTGAGGACGATAGGAGTGCAGTGTTAATTGCATGAGCGCTTCTCAACAACATTGCAAGCAGCACTTCTGGGGGCCAAGCCTAAGTAATCAGCCTACTCCAAATGTTCCAAATGGCCATGCGCACTGAACAGACATGGCCCCCGACAACACTGGGAGCCAAGCAATTGCCTAGTTTGGAACTGGCACACGTTTGGAACTGTTATGCACTTTGGAACAGGCACGTGTTTGGAACAGGCACGTGTTTGGAACGGGCACGTGTTTGGAACGGGCACGTGTTTGGAACGGGCACGTGTTTGGAACGGGCACACGTTTGGAACAGGCACGTGTTTGAAACGGGCACATGTTTGGAACGGGCACACGTTTGGAACAGGCACGTGTTTGAAACGGGCACGTGTTTGGAACGGGCACGCGTTTGGAACGGGCACGTGTTTGGAACGGGCACACGTTTGGAACAGGCACGTGTTTGAAACGGGCACGTGTTTGGAACGGGCACGTGTTTGAAACGGGCACGTGTTTGGAACGGGCACGCGTTTGGAACGGGCACGTGTTTGGAACGGGCACACGTTTGGAACGGGCACACGTTTGGAACAGGCACGTGTTTGAAACGGGCACGTGTTTGGAACGGGCACGCGTTTGGAACGGGCACGCGTTTGGAACGGGCACGCGTTTGGAACGGGCACGCGTTTGGAACGGGCACGCGTTTGGAACGGGCACGCGTTTGGAACGGGCACACGCTCCCAGCGGGGGATGCACTAGTTATTTACAATAAAGAGAATTGTTTTGCACCCCTTTTGTCATTTTATGCTCTGCAATGAATAAATAAACTCAACCATTCTTACCTCATCAGCATCTCAGCCAAACTTTTTGCATCTATGAAAATAAACAGAGAAAAAAAAAACTTAATTTGACATGCTATTCATGGTACAGAAAACTAGCTTAAATGTACAACTAGGCCATGTTGGCGTCTCACCTCGGAGCCTCTTGAGCCTCTGTTCCCTCCTCCTCCTCCTCAGCACCAACAGCCCGATGAAGATCAGCACGATTCCCACCAGCACACTGGAGATGGTCACCATCATCTTCAGACCCTCTCCACCGCCAGACCGACCCTCCTGCACATTTGGTGCCTTCACCAAAGGGGCAATGGTACCTAAGCAGAGGTCATGAAAAGCTTAGGAAAGGACCGTATTGACCTTTGAATTAACAACTTAAACCCTATGTCTCATTGACTGGAGTCCCCCAGGGGTCAATATCCCCTACTTTTTCCCCCCTCTACACCAAATCTCTTCAACGACAATAGCCGATCTACAAGCTCACAACAAGTTGCAACGCTTGTACATCTATTTTCGCTGAATGTTTGCCTGAATGTTTTCATCTGCCTATTATGACAAGCTCATAAGAGGGACAATATGAGTTCATGTGATCCTAATCTTTTTATTCCATTGTGTACTATTGTGTATAATCAATATTGCTTTGTCGTTGAAGTATTTTCAAACTGTTATTATATTGTGTATTGTATTGTGATGTTGGAATTTGCATACTTTATACTGCAAACAGCTATATAAAGGTCACATGCGGCCAGGCAGGGCAAACGCTGATGAAGGCCTGAGGAGCTGAAATGAATCCGTTTGTCAGACTGCTGCTGAGTCTGCATTCCTTGAAGTACTGTCAGTAGAGCACGCTTAGCTCGGGACTATAGTATATGGTCATTTTGATTAAAAGAAATGTTCAACAGATGAAAGTGCACAGAACATCTTCGTTCCTTTATCCTCCTTCCTACAATCACATCACATTCAGCCTGGCAGGATGAGCTGCTGCACTGCACTACTGTCAGCATTTGAACTTCTGCCCAATTGGCAGTAGCAACCGGTGGCCATAAACAGTGGTGGACAGTAACTAAGTACATTTACTGTACTTTATTTTAATTGAGTATTTGTATTTTTTGGTTACTTCACTACATTTCAAAGACAGATAATGTACTTGACTCCACTACATTCCAAGGAAACAAGGGGAAAAGTACATTATGAATGATTCACTTAAGCCGTATTTCAAATATAGTGAAAATAGTTGATCTAATAATTTCACAATCCTGACACACAGGTTGAGAACCACTGCCCTAACCCAACATTGAGACCCAGTGCTCTATAGGGGCACGATGCAGGTATCATTGCTGTATAGAGCTGGCCACAAATCAGCCACAACCAACTGGAGTCAGCATAAAATGTGGTTCTTTACTGCCTAATTCATCAAGGAAGCTGCAGTGTTTTGCAGCTGGGGCATGAAACCTGACATGAGACAGCTACTTTACTTTACCAGCAGGCAGATGAGCCCCAAGCTCTGCTATTACAAAAATAAGGATTTATTATGCTCAGTATTTGCTTGTGACTATGCCTGTTTGGATAGAGGTTATAGACTCTATAACCTCCTCACAGCCCAAAAAGGGTCCGATTGCCGGGGTTAGGAAACACTGTTATAGAGGATACCACAGTTACTGGACAGGTAAGCAGTGGTGGACAGAAACAAAGTACATTTATATGGTACTGTATTTAAGTTTAAAAAAGGGCAATAATTGTACTTTTGACTTGAAAGTTCATTACAAATTAACCACTTAAGCCCTATTTCAAATATAGTGAAAATAGCAGATCTATAAGCTCACAATGCGTCACGATGCGACACGTTGTGAGCTTGTAGATCAGCTATTTTCACAATTTTGCACATGCTATATTAAAATTGGCTTAAGGGAGGACTGGCTGGCGGGCGGACGTCTGACGTCACACGCATGTCACTAGGTACACAGCTATTGGACAGGTAAGTGCTTTATCACAGGTTGTCCATAGATCAACTGTGCTGCAGTTAAAAAAAATAAAGAAAAAAAGAGC
This sequence comes from Gymnoscopelus braueri, assembly GCF_963280865.1. NCBI lineage: Eukaryota > Metazoa > Chordata > Actinopteri > Myctophiformes > Myctophidae > Gymnoscopelus > Gymnoscopelus braueri. The sequence goes on along the minus strand of NC_137609.1, from coordinate 21,267,647 downwards.
AGGGCTACTAAAGATTTCAAAGCTGGTGAAGCAATGTAGCTGGAAGATTCTCTTTGGTCCAAAAAAAAGGGGAAAGTTAATTCCCCCAAAACAAAAGAACAAATCCACTCTAGGCACTCTTCAAAAAGTTAAAAGGCGAGTTCATGGTGGAACAGCTAAAATTCTCCTGCTGAAAAAAGTCCTGGAGAATTAATGCAAAATGAAATTGTATGGTCATCATTTATAGTACTTTGGAGATTACTCACTGCCATCGTAGCTGAGAGTGGCGAACTTGAGCCTCTTCTCAGCGAAGCCGGCACTGTTGTAGACCTTCATCTGAAGCTCGTACCAAGTGGCCTCCTGTAGGTCATACAGGATGTAGCTCTTGGTCAGAGAGGTCCGCTGAGCTGTGGTCCACGTGGGCGATTCCACGGCTCGATACTCCATTGTGAAGGAAGTGATGGGGCAGCCGCCATTGTTCCAGCCGTTCAGATTGAGTCTGACGCGGGTGGCATTGATACTGGTGAAGAGCTCCTGTTCTTTGGAATACTGAGGCTCTGTGAGGCAAAGGGAAGTGAGCATTAAAGACAGCAAATTTTAACAAATACTTATAACTTCTTACAGTATAATTAAAACTTCTTCAGTCGAGTTTAAAGGGGTTGTAAGTTATTTTTTTTTGTTAAAAGTGTTAAAAGCTCTGTAATTCCCATAGTAATCGTTGCTATAGAGTGTTTGTTCAGTAACAGGGGTCTCGCTGTCTCTCCAGCTCTTAATAAATTTTCAGGTCAAGATACCAATTTTATCCAATCAGGAGAGAGAGCTCATACAAAATACAGGATAAATGTAACAATATAAAATTAAAGCTGGTATAAGGGTTCTCTTTCCTGGTTGGATGAAATTGGTGACCCACCTGAAAATGTATTTGTTGTTCATTAAAGAGATGGAGAGACAGGGAAACCACTGTTACTGGATAAAAACTCTACAGCAATAACTACAAGCAGAATATAGAGCTTTCAGAATATACGTAGCTTTAACAAAAAACTTAAAAAAACATTAAGATCATGATCTATTGTTATGTTTACTCAGTCTACCCACAGTCTCGCCACTAGCCTTCCTTATTTTATTTAATACAACTTTAATTTAATATCCAGGTATTTCTTGTCTGGCACACAACATAAACGACAGAAACGAATGAATCACTGTCTCGAAAGAAAATTACTTTCTCATAGCCTACCTTTTCCATGAGTCTTTGCTTCAATGATCTCACTGATGCGCCCCGGCCCCACTGCATTCTGGGCCGTGAGGGTGAACTTGTACCACGTGCCACACTTTAGGTTCTCCAGTCTGTAGGAGCGCTCACTGGGACTGATTGGAAAGTTGCCCCATTGTTCGCTGTTGTCCTCTGAGTACTGCAGTATATAGCCTGGAGGAATCGCGTGGGGAATTAGTCAAGAACATTTCTGAATGCTGATTATGCACTATTTTAACAAACAGAGAAATTGTGCCATATACAAAAGGTGAGGTGCTGTGTTTCATGGAGTGGTGTAAAGTAACTAAGTACATTTACTCAAGTACTGTACTTAAGTGCAATTTTGAGGTATTTTTACTTTACTGGAGTATTTCCAGTTTTCAGAACTTTTACTTCTACTCCACTACATCTCAGATGCAAATATTGTACTTTTACTCCACTACAATTATTTGAAAACTTTAGTTATTAGTTACTTTGTAGATTTTGATCAATATTACAAAAACATACATTAACGACTTCAACCCTATATAGATTTCGGCCATTTAAAAATAGCTCCCAATGCTTTGCGATGCAAGGCATTGTGAGCTATTTTCAAAAGAGTTTTATACAGTTTATATATTTGAAACCTTGTGACATTCTGCGTAATGAGTACTTTCTACTTTTGGTACTTTAAGTACATTTTGATACTAATACTTTTGTACTTTTACTCAAGTAAATTTTGAGTTCCGGACTTTTACGTGTAACAGAGTATTTCTACATCGCAGTATTGATACTTTTACTTAAAGTAAAAAATGTGAATACTTTTTCCACCACTGAACATACAGAGAAATTGTGCCATAACAAAAGGTGAGGCGTTGTGTTTCATGTCTGACCTCTAATGGAGCTGCCTCCGTTATCTCCTGGGATCCAGGACAAGGTGATTGAGGTGGTGGTTGTCTTTGTCACTGTGAGACGAGGCTGGTCTGGAGGAACTGGAGAAGAGACAACAAACACAACACGTTACGAATGACTGCAAGTAGTAGAAATTTAATTCATGAATGGTAGTTGGTTAGACTTACCTTGAACCTGCAGGTTGAGGACAATCTTGTCAGGTCCAAAGTTATTACTGGCCACACATGTGTAGTTCCCAGAGTCCTCTGCCTTCACTGTGCGTATAACGAGGCTGCCATTACTGTGGACACTGCGGCGGCTGTCAATCACAACAGGCACCGGTGTCCCATTGCTGAAACATAAATGTACTTTAGATAACTTGGTTCTCTGCCAGACTGCTATTACTGCTCTTCTGAGCATCTACTGTATCTGTCATATCGTCGCTGTCGGACTGAGCTTGCATCTCCTAATTGTTTTAAATGTTTTAGTTTTTCCATAAATGAATGCATTAGCTAGCCTACTTCAATGCGTGGCATCGCGTGAGCTTGTAGATCTGCCATTTTTGCTATTTACGAAACGTGTACATTGGATCCATCGGAACACGTCGTACTTATTTTTTTTTCCATTTCCTGAAAAGTAACACTTTGGACATACAAGGTTTCCACCCAACAGCGACGACATATATATTTGTGGCGTCTTTTGGGGTTAAACTGCTCTGTACTCACGTTCCTTCCTTCAGCCACTTTATGGTGGGGGCGGGGTCACCCACGGCTTTACAAGGCAGCACAATATCCCTCATCCAGGGGGTGGTCACCGTCCGGTTGAAAGTCAGGATGCGGGCCGGAGCTGCCACAGTGCATAAATACCACATTTAGCCCTCATGCATTTCTGTACAGTATAAAAGCATTACAAAAATAACAACAACAAACCCTGTGGGGGGGATGGGGGGTGGGAGGAGGGGGGCACCTGACACAACTGACACAGCCCTGGGTAGGCCTACCTGGCCTGGTGTGGATCTGCGCTCAGAGGAGCGCACTTTTCTAGTAATACTTTGCAATGGGCTCACCATCTTTAAACTGAGATATGTACAGTGCAGCAGCTCAACTAGATTAGGAGGCAGCAGGGTTATTGTATGTATTCCATTTGTACTGTGGCCTGGGGAGGAGGGGACATTCATCACCCAGACCTCAGAGCGGATGTGAACATCCTGATAGGAGGTGAGGGTCTCGACTGCAGCCACTCCGGGGTTTATCTCCACTAATAATCAGCTTATCAGGTCTCACCAAGCATGTAAAGTGCTGACAGGGCCAAGCAATGTGCTATTTACATGCAGTTGACGCTTGCCCACATGCCTTTCTCATAAAGAGATAGTGGGAATGAGCTACTTTTTCAATTTCAAGGTGCGTGGTGTCTGGATATGGGGGTAGGGTTGTGGATTGACAAGAACCAGATTGAATCTTGGATTAATTAAAACCCATGCAATTCTCTCAGATATTTGGGGTATCCAAATCAGATTTTAGTTTGTATTTAAAATTCAGGTTCAATATTTTTTAAATGAAAGGCTATGGTAGCCTAATTCCACATGTGTGACCAACTCTCTGCTGAAGCTATAGCTAATAAAACTGAGATTTTAATTGCTTTGAGGGATCATGTCACACTGCTCCAGCTCCAATGACACTGAAGTGGAGGCTGCTGACTCTGGAAATATTTATTCAACCCCCAAACAAAGAGAGCATTCTGGGCAAATTCCCCCTGCACCATGTGCTGTTATATTAGAATGCAAACTGACTGATTACCGTGAATGACAATTAAATCATGGAGTAAAAAAGGCAGGCTCCTTGAGAAATGTGGCCAACAATTAAAACCACTTGAACCCAAATGGCCCCTATTTAGGGGGGAACATTCGCTATAGATAGCCGATCTACAAGCTCGATGCGTTGTGAGTTTTTAGCTCCCCAGCAAAACATACATTTGGCTGGGGATCCCCTGGAAACCCCTCCAGGACCCCACTATGAAAACCACTGACTTAAAACGTGTAAAACGTGACTTGTGAGTTGAAGCAGGAGGTAAATGTACTTTATGTACATTATGTTGAAACGATGGATCATTATGCAATAAATGTAACCAGTTAAACCCTATATACTTCATTGACTGGGGTGCCCCAGGGGTCTACACTTGGTCCACTCCTTTTTCCCGTCCACATTAAATCTATTCCGCCAAAACGTTTCGCAGAATGTTCGCCTATTTTGGCATGCCCAGAACTGGCATGCCCACTGCCCAGGGACTGTAGTGTTTAACTCCGTCAATCATACAATTGACCCATTATCAGCCTTCTGATTGGTCCCTGTGACTCCTTGACTGACCAACCAGCAAGCCTTTCGCACAGCAGCGGTTGTTTATACTGAGTTTAATAAACATGAGAAGAATATCCAGTTTTTGGAGAAAGAAAAACATGTTGTGCCCGGTCACAATACTGCACCTGAGATGTTCCTTTTTTACTAAGACCAAACAACCAATGGGCACGAAGACGGACGTGACCGCGGGCGGGACTTGACAAAGGAAGGGTCAATAATTCTGACTAACAAAAATCAGCAGAGCTCCGCCCTTACCCTCTGCCATGGGTTTGACAGTGATGATGTCGCTAGCGTTTCCGCGGCCAGCAGCGGTGACAGCCACCACCCAAATGCTGTACTGCCGGTTCCTGCTCAGGTTGGGGATGCGATAGAAGAACACGTCCGGGGCGGCTTCGAACTCACTGCTTACCTGAAGAGTGAGAGGACGAACGAGGAGGCGTTATCCTGATTCATACTTGGTCGTGCACAAATATCGCGCACCGGAAATAGGCAATAATAATAGCTCATAATAACAGAAATACAATGTGTAGAATTCAAATTCTATCCTTGCTCAAAATTGTAAGGAGAGGATTCAGGATTGAATCCTGGGACTGATACTTTGTCATCATGTGATTGTCTGCTGTTACTTCAAACTGCACAAAAATGCATTCTCCATCATTTCTTCTCCCATTAGATAACATAAGCATTTTACATAATAAAAAACATGTTTTAGACATTTTTCAGCCTCAACAAGAAAACAATTCCATCCCTCTCCCATATCCTACGCTGTATTAATAGTGCCCCTTTGCTCCTAATATTTAGGATGTGTTTAGTCTCTCAAGGCAGACAACTATGCCACAATCTCTGAATGCTACTGTGCATAGCTGTCATCTGTTTGTCATTTCCGTGCACGCAAATATATTTGAAAATATCTATTTCCATTTCTGCTAAGCAGCAAGCTATATATACTTTGACTAATTTGATTTACAGTAGACAAATTTACGCGACTGCAAAGACAAAATGGAAGTGGGGGAAGGCAGGGCATCCGCTTTACTCCCTTCCGTTTGGGCGGCAGCATTTGGAAATTGTGTGAGCCAACAACAGTCTGGCTCGAGAGACTAGTATGAGTTAAATGCAGAGGACAATTTTCACTTAATATGAGCAAATGCACTGTGACAAAAATACCCCCCCGTTTCCCTTTCCCTTACCGTGGGATGAGGGTTGGAGCAGAACACGGTGTATTTTCTAATGATGCCATTCACTTTGAGAGGAGGCAGCCAGGACACAAACACTACTGAATTAGATGCTGCCGCTGCTTTCACACCAGCTGGAGGACCAGGGACTGAATGGAAACAAAAGAGACAGATCAAATACTGTGAATATCGTTGCTGCCGGGCAGAATGTCCATATTACAACTTTGAATGTTTTTTTTACCCATTAAGACCTGAGGCCGACTCTACAAATGCCTTCTAAATCAGCAGTTCTCACACTTTCAAGATTTATTCAAAAATGCTCAAAAATAGCAGATGTACAAGCTCGCAGCGCGGCACGAAGTGACGCTCTGTGAGCTTGCATATCTGCTATTTTTGAATAGCCAACGCAAAAATCTAAAATGACACAGACGCTTTCCCGGTTCTAATGGGTTAATTTATACCTATACTTCATCATACTTGGTGAAGACTGACCTTAGACTGAGCCATGGGGTGTTTTCCATGAGGTGAAACCCAAATGAGAAACCAAACATGTGCTAAACTTTAACTTTGAAGGTTCATTTTGCTTTATATGTCCTTAGTTACCATCCTCCTTGGTGCGTGTGTAGATCTGCTCGCTGCGAACCCCATCGCCGGCTCTGGTGAAGGCCAACACCTGGATGCTGTAGTTGGTGTACTTCTCCAAACCATCCAGCTCCAAGGAAGGCTTGGAGTAGGTCACATTCCTGATCTCACCCAGCTCTGAGAAACACAAAGAGTTGTGGGGAAGAGTTTAGTGAGAGTGTTCTAGGTTGAAGGCCAATGTTCAAAGACAGTTCAATTTGTATGCGTGAACTACCCTATAAATATGAATATGAGAATACATGACACAGAATATTATGCTGTAGCCTACTTTTTATTTAGTGTCTGAGGTGTATGTAGTGTGGCGTGTCTTGAACATAATGTCATAATCAACGACGAGAATCCAAGATCTGCTCAAGGTACAGTCTGTGAATCTAAACTTGCTCTTATTTGCTACAGCTTTATCTAAGAATGTATTTTCTATTGTTCATATCAATACTCCAAACTATGTGGTTTCTTCTTATATCTTTTTCAAACTTTATATTCATGAGGTTTTCATTCACAGTCACTTTGCCACAACACGGCAACATTTCTTCAAAGGGCTTGCATTTCCCTCTACTGGTGAAAGAGCTCAAGTTTACACATTTTGTTATCTGGTAAATGTCAAGATTCCTACCTCAAGTGGTATAAAATATTTATAATATAAATTATAAGGAACTACATAATAAACGACATGCATGCATTATGCACTTGACATAAACTATATTGAGAGACCCTCCATGTTGTGTGCTGTGTTGCTGTGTTCCTGCAGGGTATGGGATGCCAGTATATAAACAGGTTGCAATCTTAACAGCAGGCTTGGCAGCAGGCCTGCCCAGTCGGTTGTCAGTTATTTTTTCCCTCTCCCTCTTGAGGCTTCTGTATGGTTTGGAGCGTTGCCTTCATATCAACAACACTCCTACATGTACACCCTACTAACACTCATCTACACCCGGTAGGTGATTTGTTGGGGACGGCCCAACTCTTGCGGGTGCTGTTGACCGCGCTGTATGTTTTTGTGCAATACTTGCCCATATCTGCTCTCTATGCTATTAGGGGATGGATAGGAGGGGTGGCAGGTTGGCTTTGATTTGAATTTTATTAAAAGCACAACAATTCAAAAGAGTATCATGACATAAGAATCCCAGAGTATAGCTAGACACTAGAGGGTGGTGTTGCATGTTGAATGTAAACTGACATGATGGGAACATAATAAACTATGCAAAAAAGCTAAACACGAAAATATATTGTGGAAACAATTTGAGGCAAGAAATAAGTAGTTACAGAAACTTGATTCAGCATCAGCACTACTTTTCTTTTCTTTTTTTTTTTTACTTTGTGGACCGACATGACATCCAGGCAGGTCATTCTTTTCTTGCCAATGCCCAAAATCATTGCTCATAGCCGCATAAAAGAGTGCATCTGATTGCACGGTGTGTGGAGGTTAGGAAGCTGAACTCTGGTTCAACCCCACCCCCATTGGTGTGATTGGATGAGACACGCACAGCCCCTTTTCACCAGGAAAAAATAATATTGTATGATATTGTTTTTTGCTTTTGTATGGCTTTGTTTGATATGCAGGAGATCTTAGTAAAGGAAAAGGTATTGCTATTTTACCTTTAAGATGTGGAACACTGCATGATATAATGCTTGCTCTTCTATTGCAATTATGTTCCAACCACAATAAATTTGACAGATCTTCTGGGGCCTTTTTGTGAACTATAACAAACATATAACTAAGTGTTTCAGTTATTGAACTCAATCATCGACTGGTAATAATCCTACTTCCTTCATATGTACCTGTTCTCTATGGTTAATAACAAAGGGGATGCATTTTGTTAATTCTGCTGCCATTCATATTATATGGCCTACTGTAAAAATCAACCACATCACACCTTACAGTATCTTATGTGTGTTCTCCCTTTTGGTAACAACATTTCCCAAAAAATATAGGCCACATATTATTATTATATTATTATTTCAATAACAGATTTCTCCTTGACTGCTTTACAGCTACAATGGAGATCTTTCAGACTTTGCGTACTTTGGCGGCCCCAAATGGCAGCGAGAGGTAACTGTTTTGATGCCCGTGCCACTGGCTGTACCGCAAACTGAAGCTCCTAATGGTAAATGTACATAATTTCAATCAGGGGGCGACGGGCTGTCACATCTAACCCTTAACCACTTACCAGTGGTGGAAAAAGTGCTCAAATGTTTTACTTAAGTAAAAGTATCAATACTGCAATGTAGAAGTACTCTGTTACAAGTAAAAGTCCGGATTTCAAAATGTACTTGAGTAAAAGTACAAAAGTATTGGTATCCAAATGTACTTGAAGTACCAAAAGTAAAAGTACTAAAATGTTTGAAAATAGCAGATCTACAAGCTCACATATGCGACGCGTTGTGAGCTTGTAGATCGACTATTTTCAAATAGCCTAGGTATAAAATAGGGCTAAAGTGGTTAATGTACAGTATGTTTTATAATGTAATAAGTTATATCTGCAAAGTAACTAGTAACAAAGTTTTCAAATAATTGAAGTTGTGTAAAAGTACAATATTTGCCTATGAAGATGTTGTGGAGTAGAAGTAAAAGTACAGAAAATTGGAAATACTCCAGTAAAGTAAAAATCACACCCTGTGTGAAGTGGGCGGTGTCTTGCTAGCTAATCACAATACTGAATGGAGTCAACCAATCATGTACAAAAGATAAATACATTTATTGAAACACTCTTTATGATGGACGAAACCATAACTTTAGAAAAACAAATTTATGTTTTTTCTAAAGTTATGGTTTCTTATATAGGGCTATGCACATGTGTCATGTGACACTGGCCAATCACAGTCCTGAATAGATTGTGATTGGCCAATCACAGCGCAGGATAATTGTACAAATTTCCAAACCTCACTTATAGGGCCGGTTTCACTGTCCAGGATAATTGTACAAATTTCCAAACCTCACTTATAGGGGCGGTTTCACTGACCAAAAATCACACCCAGTGTGAAGTGGGCGGTGTGGTCATCACAGTGGTCATCATAGTGATGGAAGCTCACTTCAAAAAGAATATGGATTTTTTGAAGTGCATAATCCTATTTATAGGTTATTAATGTCATCATGTGTCTCGCTAGCCAATCACAGTGCTGAATAGAGTCAGCCAATAGAGTCAGCCAATCACAGTACAGCTAGGGGTGTACTAATGAGCCAATCACAATACAGCTAATGAGGTGTCCCAACCCCACTTATAGGGGCGGCTACACCGCCCAAAAATACCTCAAACTTGTACTTAAGTACAGTACTTAAAATATACGTAGTTACTTTACACCACTGACCACCTCTAAGTTTTGAATCCCTTACGTGATTAGATTTATAAAAAACAAACGCATTGTGTAGCTTTAAATGCTATTTCATGACAATTTCCCATCTGTTAACATGTGTACAGTAAATGATTGCTAAATGGTGCCGTCCTGGGAAGGCCCTGGTCTGCTATGGACTGTTACCGTGCAAACTAGTCCTAGCTGTCAGGCCCTATGAGCAGTCATGTTCCACAGACAGGGCAATGAGATGTGACAGTCAAGGGGTCAAAGGCAACCCTGCTGTCACAAGCCATCCAACTGACATGTTGGCGTGTTGAGTGTGATGTCTGGCTTCTACTAGACCAGTGGTTCCCAAACACTGGGCCGGGACCCATTTTTGAGTCGCCAAGACGCCAACATATTTGATGGGTCGCGAGTAAATTTTGCTACAAGTATTTCAAAAGATAAATCAAAAATTTCAGATATAAAAACAAAATGTCAAATGTTTTTCAAAAGATTTTTTTCAGAAGAAATTCCATACATTAAAAAGAAACAAACAAGGTAAGTTAGAGGCTGTAACTCTGAGAGTTACTAAATGGACCCTTATGGGTCCATTTGGTTCCATTTGTACACTCTCAGAGTTATGGGGGCCCTTGAAATTAAAAAGAGCCAGTGTTCTAAACCCTGCGTTTGTGTGCAGACTAGAGCTATATATGACCAGTACTGTATGTGCGGTGGTATCAGTATGCGTATGAGTTCTGTACCTCCATCGGGCAGGTTAGCCCAGTAGATCACCCTGAAGCCCAGCAGGTTGCCGTTGAGGGCCTCTTTGGGAGGGGTCAACCAGGACAAGGAGATGACCTCTGGTAAAGTGGCCGTGGCCTGGACGTTCTCTGGGGGACGACTGGGCACTGAGGGGGAGAACAAGGGGGAAAAAACTGATGAAAACAACAGACATGGGTGCTGTGTAAGAGCATGGGTTCTGATTACCTCAGGCAATTCTTTAACTATCCACTAGGTGGTGTTATATACTTACTTTAGTTTCCAACATGAAACCATATGTTTCTCCAGATACTTCAGCTTCTACGATAACTTACAGTTGTGTGTTGTGTTTCTCAACAGGGGTGGTTCAATCCCACATGGGGCATTGAGAGAACATTGGGGGGCACTGGAAGCAATATTTTTGAAAGGGGGGCACTGAGGTGCTGTTTGGGGGGCTTAAGGGACCTTGATTTCAGATAAGGGGGTGAAAGAAGTATGAGAACCACTGGATTCTCAAGCTTCCTCTTCCTACCTGAAATGTAATCTTTCAAGACTCTCTCAAAAAAGATTTTGTGTGTGGGTTCCCAGATTGCTTGAATTGTGACCAGCACAGGTCTGTTACAGCTGGTCTCCGTACATTAACGACTATTTGACTATTTGGTACTTTCAACATTTCTCAAAAATAGCAGAAATGGCCTTCCGTATTTCCAAGCTCACAACACAGCATTGTGACCTCCTCTGCTAGTTTTGAATATTTTTCAAAATGGAAAATTGACATGATATTTGATATTTGCTAAGGGGGGGGGCTCGCTCCAAGGAAAAAGTTTGGGAACCAGTGTATTACAGTTCTTCTCTCACTGATTGGTTGGGTTTTCATAACATGTACTCACCGTCCTCCAGAGTGGTAGCGGCTACCTCCGTAGAGGACGGCCCCGTCCCAGCGCTGTTGCTGGCCTGCACCACCACACCGTACTGGGTGAACTTCTTCAGGTTGTCCAGCACCAGGCTCTCTGCGTTGTCCCCGGTGGTCTCCATGCTGATCACGCTGAACTGGTAGTTCCCCCCGGAGCTGTACTCCCTGTAGCCCACCTGGTAGCCTTTAATGGCCCCGTTCTGGAGGTGCTGCTTTGGTGCCTGGTGGCAGGAGAAGAGGAGAAGGGAGGATATCGTTGCTGTCGGGTAAAAACCTTGTATTTCCATTTTTCAAATGTCAAAGATTTGACTTATAAAATACAATTTAAAAGCACACTTTTGATACACTTAACAATTTAAAACATTTTACCATGGACCATTTGTAGTTATGCCATGATGGACCACTAGTGGTCCATGGACCACTGGTTGAGAAACAGTGCTACAGGTGGTATCATCTTACCCTCCAAGTGACTCTGATGCTCTGAGAGGAGAGGGCTTCCAGCTGCACCTCCTGAGGTGGTCCGTCAGGAGCTGAAAATAGAACATAGTGGTCCTCAAACTGTTTCATGTCAAGGACCCCCAAAATGATATTCTGAATCCTGAAAGTAACATATGGACATATGAGGTTTCCACCTGACAGAGACGATATGTATTTGGCTGCGAACCCCCATTATAAAATACTCCAGGGACCCAGCCAAATGTTTCAAAAAAATATTCCAGATTTTTCAAATTTTCTCAAGATGTTTTGAAAATAGCAGATCTCCAAGCTCTCATTTTGTCTTTGCGTTCGCACACATTTGGGCTAATGTAAATCAAACTAATGGACAAATCTTTGAATACATATATTTTTTAAGTGAACATAAACACTTTTTTTTTTTTTTAAACTCATGTTGCTATAATCAGTGGTATTTGGCCACGGACCCCCACCTCAAAATATGTTGTTCCAGGGACCCCCCAGAAGCAAAGATTTTAGTTAAACATTTTAGCTCTAAAAATATTCATATTCAAAGATTTGCCCAAATTTTCACGATTTTTCAAAAATAGCAGATCTACAAGCTCATATCGTGGCACCGAGTGCCACGCTATGAGCTTGTATATCTGCTATTTTTGAATAGCCAAAGTATAATGGATTAAGATTTGTGCAGGATATACAGTAGTGTACTGTAGCTCTGAATCCTTCCTGTCAGAGTGGACTTCACTTTAACAAATAGGACACATCATGTTTATGGAGGAGGAGGTTTGTGTGGATGATTGAGGGGCGAGGAGGAGGAGGAGGAGGAGGAGGAGGAGTGCTCTATTGGGGGTAAAAGCAGGGTTGGGGGATGGTGTGGGGCACCCGACCCTCACTCTATTGACCGCAGTGTGACATTTACTACTGGGGGCCGCTAATTGAAAAGTTGTGCTCTGAGTGCGGGGGTCAGCGTGTGTTCAATAATGCAACAGAGGCAAATGGAGCTGATGTCACTGGACTGTAAATGAATTGACTCAGCTGACCTCCCGCCCTCCCTTCATGATTTAAGATGGCGTTCACCAAGCACTATAACTATAACTATATCAGTCACCGTTGTCTTTGGTATAGCTTATTTGTGGTGCGGACTCTGGCATCTACTTGACTTAGAACGATTTTTTAAAACTATGTCTCTATACTTATAGTTAGTGCTTGGTGTGAGCTGCCATTTATACTTTGTCGTACAACGGTGTCCTGCACCGAAAATAGCCAATCTACTAGATCGGCTATTTTTGGCACACAACACCGGCATACGACAGAGTATGATTTAAGCATTACTCACTCAGGTCTGTCTGTCAGACACACCTGAGTCTGTCAAACAGAGGTATTATTATACCTCTGTTTTGGGTGCCTCACATGGTGTGTGTGAGTGTGTGGTGTGTGTGTGTGTGTGTGTGTGTGTGTGTGTGTGTGTGTGCATAAGGCAGGATGTGCATTCTATAACAATGCACAATAATCTTGTATTCCCCATCGGGGCAGGGAGGTATGTCTCATGTTTACCTGCTTCGTCTGTGGTGATGGTGAGCTCATTGCTGGCCTCACTCTTGCCGATGAGGTTCTTGGCGAACATGCGTATGTTGTAGGTGGAGGAGGGATGCAGGTCAATGATGGTGGCCTGGTTCAGCTGGGGGGACACGTCTTTGGTCTTCTGAGCCGTATCCCAGGAGGCTGAGCGAGAAGGGGGAGGGGGCAAGGTTTATTGGGGTTACCAAGGACGACGAGTCAGGTTTGGAAAAGGTCAAAGCCAGCTAAGTGCATTAAGGCTAAGGCTCTATTGAATTATGGCACTCTAAGACAAAGTGAATATTATAAGGGGTCGAATCTCATCCTGAGAAATTCAGCACGATTCAGCAAAAGCCTAAAGATTAGAATTAACATTAATGAGCCCAAACTGTAAAACCCGGACTCTGAAAGGGTCCATTTTACATACATTCATGTATCTGTATCACATGTCCAGGAAACTCCTTTACCAGATTTATTCTTGCTCTCGATGTCAAAGCCTGTGATTGGGCTGTTGCCATCAAAGCCCATGGTCCAGCGCAGGGCGATGGTCCTGTCCTTCACCTCTCTGATCTCCACCTCTGGGGGGTCAGGGGGCTCTGGGAGACACATTACACTCTGCTGTTATTTCATTGTTACTGTACACTGAGCACCGGCCTATTACCTTGCATGCAGTTTGCATGCAGGTTGCAATGTCCCATATCAACACTACAGTATTACTGTAGCATATCGTTGCTGTCGGGCAGAAACATTGTATCGCCCATATTTCATATTTTTTCTTTTCTTTTCATAAATTAAGGCTATTGATCATCCTTTAACCACTTAAGCCTTTATTTTATACTTTGTCGAACAACAGTGTCACGCAAAAGTAGCGGTAAAAAGAAAATAACCAGTCTACAAGGTCACAATGCGTCACATCCCAACACGTTTACGTTTTTTTACGTTTTACGTATAATTTTCACTATATTCCTACAAAATAGGGATGCCAAGTTGAAATAGGTTACTTCTATCTGTGGATTTGACACAAACCAATGAAAAATATTAACACGAGCTTGTAACTAAATAATAACTACACTGGATCCATTGGAACACAGGTAAAAAATGCCTTTCCTGAAAATTAGGGTTTTTCTGCTGTACCTTGCACTGTGAGCTGAATGATTCCTCTGTCTTCACCAAATGAGTTAATGGCATGGCAAGAGAAGAAGCCAGAATCCTCTCTCACCGTGGGCATAATCTGATGTTCAGCAAGAAATTGAGAAAAGAAAAACACCTTTGAGTCAGGAACACTCTTGTCATAGATTTAACTATTTATTGCAACAAATGGATCACAGTTATACAGTAAATGGCACTGATAGCTGAGCTCTTAAGATGTTCCTTGCTGGGGTTCCAGGGGGTATAGCATCACAATCAGTTTAAAAATGTATTATTGTGTTTTTTTTAATGCAATGTTGATGAATTGAATACATAGGACCACAATGGACAGAAGTCCCCTGTTATCCTTTTAGCCTTAATGTCTGACTGTACCACATGCTGTTTATATTTCTGACTAATGAAGTATTCAATCAATCAATAAAAAAAAACCCTGATGCTTCATTTCAGGAGACCTGAACAGCTGCAGTATAAAGCCATGGTACCTGTAAGGTGGAGATGACCTCGTCGGCCACCTCCTTGACGGTGACCACGTAGCGGCTGGTCTCTGGGTTGATGATGCGCTCCTCCTTCTCCCAGCGCACCATGATGGGCTTCTCTCCGTGGGCGGTGCAGCTCATCTTCTTCTCCTCCCCCTGCGTGGCCAGCGTGGTGTTGGGGTAGGAGGTGATCATGGCGGGGACTGCACCACGAGAACGACAATAGAGAGAGAGGGAGAGACGAAGGAGAGAAGGTTACATTTATGTCAAAGACCAGTATATGCATTGTGTCCCATTCATACTTTAAACCAGTAGAGCCCCAGCATCCACATTCTGGGGGATCTACAAGCACACAACACGATGCAACGTCACGCATTGTGAGCTTGTCAATAGAGATTTGACATAGACAGGGGAAAAAAACGGTCCAAGCACAGAGCCAGGAACTCAGGTCCAGTTTACTAAGCCGAGAGGGTTTAAGTGGTTAAATCTTGAGAGTGTCAACATTTGTCAACATGACAAATGTTGGTATCCTTTCACGCACCGTTGTGCATTTCAATTTCTGCAACATTGCCTAACAATGCATCAGGTCAAAACAGAAATAGTGTTACTTAACGTCCTCTATAATTAAGTGCAGATAATACAGTGCATTTGAAGCTGAAAAGATGTGCATTTATAATGTAACTGCTTAACTGATAGCTTAATGTAGCTTATTCATGATTTGACACATGATCATATTCAATGCATCACATACCCCAGTAGTCTTGTTTATAATATATTAGTTTTGCATGGAAAGATATCAGTAGTGTTGGGTCATTAAACACTTATAATCCAATCTACTCCTGATGGGAGTCCAGACATCAAATCTCTTCACCGAAAATAGCTGATCTACAAGCTCACAACATCTCACAAACGGGATGCGTTGAGAGCTTGTAGATCTGCTATTCCCCCTGAAAGGTTGCCCCAGGATAGGGACGCTGGGGTTCATGTATAGTCAAGTGGGCGACACTCTGGTTCACATTAAGCGACAAAAATTGCAGATCTACAAGCTTACAACGCGACGTGTTGTAAGCTTGTAGATCTGCTATTTTTGGCAAAGAGATTTGGAGTAGATCGAAAAAGAACACACCAAGTACAGTGCAACTCGGATCCACTTGACTAGTAAGTATAGAGGGTCTAAGACTCTAAGTGGTTGAGTTATACTTCGCTTGCTGACAAAACCTGATTAGCTTAGATAAGCCACACCGTTGTACTACGGGGTATAAATGAAGCATTACACTCTCACGCTGTGGTTTCAACATCTCTCTTAAGTGTGCATACATCCTCCCTGTGATGTTGCGCTGATGGCAACAAGCCACGTATCTGAGGGTCCCTATTGGTACAGTAGCGCTGCTCAGACAACGCTGAAGACACAGCCTTAAATACACACTAACGATGCACACGCCTCATTACACCCACAACAGCGTGTGTAACACCCCCTCTGCTCCCAGACGCACACACATGTACAGGATACACACGCACGTGCATCCTCTCTTCGTCTGTCTCTGCTGCTGTTCTGCTCACTCCCTCATACACACAAATGCGTGCACACACGTGCGCGCGCACACGCACACACACACACACACACACACACACACACAGTCACACACACACGCACACGCACACGCACACACACACACACACACACACACACACACACACACACACACACACACACACACAGAGCATGTATGATTCCGGTGATGTGATGGGAAGCGTCAGGCAAGGGGTTGCAAACATTTAAGCCTCATCTCTTATTCACTCCCCAGCCATTTGGAGCTCGGCAACGGAAAAGAACGTTGATTTATTTTGCATGACAAGTATGAATTTTTAGTGAGGCGCGTTTGGAAAAGTGAGGAGGAGGGAGGGAAAAAACAAACCCTGCTCTGGCTTTATGTAAACGTTATCGTTTTGGAGCAAAGCTACATTACTCTCATTTTGCCGTGCGAGTGGCTCAGAGGAGGCGTACACTACACGGCAATGTTGTTGACACTACTGACGGGTTGAGATGGCATGCCAGGCGACACGTCGCAAACTACAGAAGATACAGACAATCTGGAATTGACTACAAAGAGTGTAACTGTACACAAAGTGTTTGATAATTGAAAGGAATGGATTTGTAAAGGTGATGTGGAACTAGATTTCACGAAACATAAGATAAGATAAGAAAAAACGGGGGAAATTAAGGTGTCATAGTAGCAACAGGAGTGAAGGCCTTTGCAGACAGGGAGCGATTTTTCACACGGAAAAAACGGACAATATAATTTTTTTAAAGAACACATTCTTTCTCTATGACCTCATGCACACCGGCTCCGAATGTGCAGTGCGGCAAGTGGCTGCGGCAATCGAACCCAGTTCAATTTGTGCGTCTTTTTGCATTCAGTAAAAACTGATTGACCAATCGCACCCTGTCTGCAAAGGCCTTAAGAGTGAAACAAAGAGTCAAGAGCAAATACAAATTAATAAAATACAATACAATATTTATGTTTAGATTGTGACACAAGACACAGTACCTGCATACTGTAGGTATAAATGTACGGTCTATCACCTATACATATATGAATATACATCTATCACTAATGAATAAAATGATGAATGAATATTACAGAGTACAGCCTGTAAGTAACTCTCTCATCAGTTGTCCTTGACCTGTTGTTGTCCTCAATAGGTCTCTCAAGGTTGTGTACAGTATCCTAGTAGTCCATGTGCAAGGGCACCAAAGTCTGTATATTGGTGCATATTCACTTCTATTTCAAGATTATTTTTTTTATTTTTTTAAATAGCAGATTTTTTAATAGCCAATGCAAACAAATCTAACATTATACAGATGCTTTCCCGGTTTTAATGATTATATCAGAGTCAATCAAATCTACATTTTCCGTTAAATATATATATTTCACTGAACATTTTACAGATGACATTAGCAAACTAAATGTTTCAATTCACTTTTAATTACATTTCAAATGGTCTTTACACTATTTCATTAGTCATCTTATAATCTTGGCACCATTAGTAATCAAGGACCCAATTTGAAAAAGGCTTTCCATCATGGACATTTTACTGGTTTCTGTGACCAGCAAACAATTGTCAATTAAATATTACACACATTGTCCCAGCCCAATTACTGACATTGGTAGAAGACCACCTGGATCATTTGAGTACTCATTTATTTGGGTACACAGAGTGTAATTAAATTATGTGAGGCGGACAGTATTCCACATGTAAGCACCCATCACTTTATCTTTAATGTGCATCTTCATATTTATTTAATGACAAAGAGAGGAAAACACAAATAAAGAAATAAAAACTCAAGCATAGGTGTGTTGCAAGACACTGTACTATTTGGGCGCGCGTCTGTGTGTACTGTATGTGCATGATGTGTGTGTACTATATACTGTATGCACTGTGTTTGTGTGTGTGTGTGTGTGTGTGTGTGTGTGTGTGTGTGTGTGTGTGTGTGTGTGTGTGTGTGTGTGTGTGTGTGTGCGTGCGTGCGTGCGTGCGTGCGTGTGTGTGTGCAAGAAGCACAGCTGAGCCAGCCCTGAGGTGCACGTCATGCTCCTGTAATTGCACTACTGATGTATGTGTGTAATATGCAGCAGTGTTATGGGGACAGGAGGATTGGAGGTACTGTATAGAGAAAGCAGTGAGAGGGTGTGTGTTGGGGGGACGTTTAACCAGAGCGTCAGTTTAACTCAGAGAGTTTTTTACAGTTAAATTAGCACTCACATAGTATACTTTAAGTTCCTATTTACCGGCATCTCATTTTCAAAGGTTTTAAAGAAGAAAATGTTTTTTATGTTCCCCAGTTTCATTTAAATATTAATGTTATGTATCATAAAAATCTTAGTGTTTTTGCCAATTATTCCGGGGGCCCACTTGCAATATCCTCACGGCCCACCAGTGGGCCCCGGCCCCCAGGTTGGGAGTGGCTGCTGTAGAGTGTAGCAGCACAGTGTCCTGTTCCTCCACAACAACCCAGAGGGCACTGATGATACACAGTATGCCTGCAGGGGATTGTATGGGGGGGGGATAGGCTGGTTGCTGATTGGCTGCTCCCATGAGACAAAAGCCCCCCCTCCCTCTACTCCCCCCCCCCCCCCTCTCTCTCTCTCTTCTTCTCCCAGGCTCCCTTTCACCTGGCCAGGTTACCATGCCAACCAGCATCGGACAGTCTCTCCTCTCTCCCCCCCCCCCTCTCTCTCTTCTCTCTCCAATCTCTGCTCTTAGAATGGGCCAGGAATAGAACATGGAACCTGCCATTGATTTTCACGGGGAGTATGATGATTACACAATCGCCGCCCCGAATGTCGCAATGCAGAGTACAAAAAAAGAAAAAGGAAAGAAAAAAAAAATAGACTAGGAAACGCTGAAAATGTCTTTATCGGGTGGTGTCGGCGCCGCTGAAAACAACACGAGCAAGATGGTACTGTGTGTGTGTGTGTGTGTGTGTGTGTGTGTGTGTGTGTGTGTGTGTGTGTGAGTTAACCACTGCAGCCCTGGCATCCCTGTTCCTGAGGGAACATTTGCCGAAAATAGCCGATCTACAAGCTCACAATGAGCTTGCAGATCTGCTATTTCTGGCAAGACATTTGGTGCACAAGGACACAAGAGCGGACCAATTATAGAGCCGTTTTACTAAGTATAGAGGGCCTATAAGTGGTTAACAATATGAAATCATTGCTGTCGAGTGGAAACCTCGTATGTCCAAAACCGTTCCTTTTTTTATAAAACATCTCAAAATAGGGAAATAGCCGGAGCTTGTAGATCTGCTATTTTCACTACTTTTGCGACACTTGTATGATGAAGTAGTAGGGCATAAATTAACGGAAAAAAACATAACAATTTGAAACATGGAGATACTGTACAAGGTTTCTGCCCGACGGCAATGAAATGATTCCTGAATGGACACTCTAAAAAAATCACTATAGACTCAGAGAGTGAGACAGGCTCCAAATGGTCTACAATCTATTTTAGAGCCAGCATTTATGGAGCAAACTGGGCAGAAACAAGACACCCCGATCTGAGGCTTTCAGCATTCATCTCCATAAGCACCTAAGTTGCTGCATATAAAGCGTCTACAGTATATAAATGTCCATATAAAGTGTTGATTTATAAAATGCTAAATACTCCCTTTGAGGGGGGAAGAAGGAGAGTGCTACAGTACTTTATGTACAATGACTGGCAAATAGGCCTTGTCTAGTATGTAAATGTGTTATATTGTCATCATGTTGGCAGCCACAAAATTACATGACATCCTGTACCATATTGGTAGATTTTGTGAATTGCATGCTAACACATTTACAATTTAGGCATTTAGCAGATGCTCTTAATCCAGAGAGACTAAGAGCGTCTGCAAAATCTCTTGGTGTCTTTTTCAAAAGGTTGGTATCTCATTCTGAAACAAACCTCTTCACATCTCTGAAGTCTGCTGGCTTCTCCTCTGCTGTTGAGCAAAGCTAGCATGGTTGCCGTACACACTGTGTAAAGTCCACGTCAGTGGCTCTAGGACGCCAGCCTACATTTAGCCCGCTCTGTGTCACTATATTGCTGCCTGGCGGGGGCCAATGTAGGCCACAGGGTGGCCTGGCTCAATCGTGCACTGGGGGCAGTGGGCGGGGGGGACGGGGGACGGGGGGGGACGGGGGAGACGGGGGGGGGGGGGATGGGGGGGGGGGCGACAAGATCTCTCTTGCACAGTGGCCCCGAGGCACAGTGTAAGTAGGCACAGGGAAAAGACATGGTCTGGCGTGGGAGGGAGGGGGGGTCGTCACTGCTATGGCACAAAGATGACTGGTTCACTGGCTGCCCGCAACGTACTGAAATAATTCCTTTAGCTGCACAATTGGCTTGGATCATGGAGGATGATAGCAACGGTATGCCCACAGACACAGTGGGCGGTGAGGTGGGTGGAGGGGAGTGGTGGACAAAGTACTCAACCCCAGAACTTGAGTCAAAGTATAGTCACTCCTGGTCAAATATTACTCAACTACAAGTGACTGACAGCTGCTTGTTAAATTTGTATTTAAAAGTACAAATTACAGAAAAAACTATATCAATAATAGTGAAAATACTATGGTTAATTCATAACTTAATTTTTCCCTTCCTAGGAATGTAGTGGAGTCAAAAGTACAATATTTGTCTTTGAAATGTTGTGGAGTGAAAGCATAAAAAAAAGTAAGTAATAAGTACAGATACTCAAGTAAATGTTCTTCATTACTGTCCACCACTGGCTATTTGGCTGGATAAATAGGAAACAAAACAAACGTGATTCTCCTCTGTCTGTTTCTCTCAAGGACGTTAGGATTGGGAGGCTATGTGTATGTACAACCGTTTTTTCTCCAATTAAGTCTCATTATGTGCTTGGCTTTCATCGCTGTGTCTGGCTACATTATGACGTCTAATAGACTTGATTGGTCTTAATTGGCACTGATAAACACTGAGTGCTTGTTGACTGACTGATAGCATCCGCTGTAGTAATGAATTGACTCAACTGCAGCTGTTTTGGAGGTAGAAAAATACTTGGCATGGAATTGAATAAGAATCATTGGTCTACTGTAACAAAAAAGCAAAACAATTATAAAATTTCTGCAGTTAAAAAATCAATTAACACACACACACACACACACACACACACACACACACACACACACACACACACACACACACACACACACACACACACACACACACACAGTACAATGGTCTGCACAAACAAATTCCACTGTCTGTAAACCCTGAGTTGTACTTTATTGTACTTTATTGTATGCGCACAGAAAATAACCGATCTACAAGCTCCCAACGCCTCTCACCGCGGCGCATTGGGAGCTTGTAGATCGGTGTATTTCCTGCGTGTGATGACACCATCATAGGGCAGTGTATAAATAATGAACAGGCGTGGCAGTGTTGCTACGGGATGATGCATGGTGTGTTATGATGAGGCATTAAGCGCCATTTATACATCGTGCTCAGAAAATAGCCAACCTACAAGATCACAACACGTACCGATGCACCGCATTGTGAGCTTGTAGGTCTGCTATTTTCGGGGTGAGACACCGTCATGCGACGGAGCATAATTTAGGCATTAGCCTGTGTACAGACACTGATAACAATGAAAGTGCCAAGCTAGGACATCACAATAGCTGCAATTCATTTCCCCAGGAGTCCACTACAATAGCCTGGCAGGCTGGGATCTAAACCAATGCATTAACCCATAGGGGCCATTATTCTTGTTGTAATCATTGCACTGCGTGCGTTGTAGTCACGCTTGTACATTATGTCTTTGAATTAAAGTGTGTGTTGTTTGTTGTGTTTTCTTCTGTGTGTTTGTGTGTGCAGGATGCAGGTGAGGTAGGGGAAGTGCTGATGGTGTGTGTGTGTGTGTGTGCGTGTGTGCGTGTGTGCGTGTGTGCGTGTGCGTGTGTGCGCGCGCGTGTGCGTGAGTGCTTGCGTACGTGCGTGTGGACTTGCGTCAGGTACCTACAGTACAGTACAGTGTATGGATCCTGCATTGCACTTGCATCTATAGTTGGGTGTGTCGATCTGTCTACATCTCCAGTGCTGGTGGATAAACCGAGCTGAACTTGGGAACAGCCAATAATGCACGGCGAAGATCATACTATCCATCACGTGAGCACTTTAGCATGCGTCAGCTTGTGTGCTTCCCTAATTGGCTCCTAAGCCTCTTAAGTACACAGTAAAAATCCTTGGTCTTCATTTAACTCTGAGACTGTACAACTGTAACCAAATGGACCCTTACGGGTCCATTTGGTTACATTTGTACGGTCTCAGAGTTAAATTAACACGAAGGGATTCCACGGTGTAGCTGCAGCTGCTCAAGCAGTGTTGGCTGTCCTGGATAAACAACAGCACAGCATGTACAAGGAACACTACAGTCTGGTACTGCATATTACTAGAACATTACACTACTGCATATTACTAGAACTGCATATTACTAGAACATTACACTACTGCATATTACTAGAACTGCATATTACTAGAACATTACACTATGGTACTGCATATTACTACAACATTACACTATGGTACTGCATATTACTAGAACATTACACTATGATACTGCATATTACTACAACATTACACTATGGTACTGCATATTACTACAACATTACACTACCATACCGTAATGTTCTGCATATTGCAGAACATTACGGTATGGTGCCCCTATATTAGAACATTACGGTAAGGTACTGCACATTACCACACAATTACAGGCCGGGCCTGGTGCCTGGTGCTCAGGGCCTGTGGAGGTTAATGAGCCCTTTGTCGCACACACACACACACACACACACACACACACACACACACACACACACACACACACAGGGGAGCTGGGGGTGAGGTTATGTTCCAAGGGATCCCAGGGAGGTTCAGGTTACTGCACAGAGAGACAACTCGACCAAAGGGACAACACAACTATCATAACAACAAGCTGACACTCAGGGAGATGAGCTCACACCTAAGGGAATGCTCAGTCACACGCATGCACGCATGCACGCACATGCAAAATGCAAAAACAAACTAATACGGCTATTTCATGTTATGACAGTGCTTACTGCACACGTAGGGACGTTGCAAAAGAACAATAGGCAATCCTTTGGCACAAATAACAGATGAGCAGCAAACTGGACAATCACCTTAAGCAGAGCATTCAGTATTTGTTCATGTCATTTAAACCATTCAATCCGGGAACGCATCTCTGTCATTTTAGATTTCTTTGGCTTTTCAAAAATAGCAGATATACAAGCTCATAGCTCATATCGTGCTATGATATGAGCTCATAGTGCGCTCATATCACGCTCATATCGCGCTATGTGTTGAGCTCATGAGCTCAACTAAAATCTTTGCTTCTGGGGGTCCCTGGGACAAAATATTTTACAAATGTTCGCTTTAAAAAATATATATTCAAAGATTTGCACAAACTTTAACGATCTTTAAAAAATAGCAGATCTACAAGCTCATAGCTTGTATGTCTGCTATTTTTGAATAGCCAACGACATATAAAATGACAGAGATGCGTTCCCGGATGAGGCCTTCTTAAGGCCTCATCAAAGAAACACGAACCTTTAAACATGTTTGCATGTGCCTCTCAGCCTAAAAGGAACAGATGCTATTACTTAACGGTCAGTTGTTGTTGTAGAAGGAAGGCACTTGGGAATTTCATTTAAAATGCCTATATCGTCGTTGTCGGGCATAAACCTCTCATCTCCATATTTGACCTTTTTGTGTTTTTTCATAAATGAATGCCCTACTTGATCATGCTACAGCATCACACAAAAACATCAAAAGTAGCAGATGCACAAGCTCGAAAGCTTGTTTTGAGCTTGTAGATCTGCTACTTTTGCTATTTTTTTTATTTGAATCGTGAAAAGTAACAGTTTTGGACATTTCCACCCGACGATATGCAGAGTCAAATAGTTATAGTTATACTTATGTGTAGTATTTGTTGTAGTGTGTCTGTGAAGGGTTATTATTTAACCGAGTCAGACAATGGTGTCGCACACTGAAAATAGCAGACATACAAGCTCACATGTGACACGGAATGCGACTCATTATCAGCTTATAGGTCTGCTATTTTCAGTGTGAGATGCCATCATGGCATCACAACTTGGGTTTAAAGGAGCAGGATTTGGTGATAGTCAAGAAAAGGAGAACGCTGTTATGGCTTTCATACTGTAGGAGCCTTAGGGGCCTTAGATATGAATCCATAAAAAGACAACACTGAAATGCACATTTTGTGGGAATCAGAAACTAGTGTTTGTATTGGTGAGAATCTAGTATTATCACTGACTGATAAATAATGTATCCTAAAATAATCCTTTCATTTAGGGGAGGGGGGGCAAGTTCAATAGTCTGGTGGTCTACCATGGTTTGTCAGTTTCACTTTGTACCAGAAGAGGGCAGTATTCTTATTAGAAAAAAGGGCCGCTACATCATAAAGGAGCGTTTAGGAGCAGGCCCATGGTGTGCTACATTTGATAAGCAAATTGGATGAATTATGTACAGCTCAGCAAAATTTCGTGTTTGATTTCTGTATCACTGACTTTGGAAGTGTACTGTATGTTGCTATATTTTGGGTGTGCATTTTAGCCATCCTGAACAATACCCTCAATAAAACATAACCTGAAAACAAGACATAGTGATTGGGATGTCAACCTCCTGAAACGAAAAACCGAACCATTAAACAAACTGTCTGTTTAGACAAACACATGCACACACACCGATAGGGGGGGGCTATCACTGATAAAAAAAAAAGGGGGATGGCTATTTATACTGAACCATATACAAAACGCCCAACCTTCCTTATGCACATAAATATAGAGCCAGAAACTAGGATAAGCTGTCTTAAGAGAACGCGCAGTAGAGAAGGCGAAGACTAAATTATAAAGGGAAGAGAGGGGGAAGAATGTACATGGATAACCCAATCCTTACTTCCTCCCTCTCTCCCTCAACCCCCCCCCCCCCCCATCCCTCAGTCCTCTTTTCCACATGGCAGCCCCTGCCTGCATGCAGAATTCAGGATTTAATGGAGGGGAGCTAAGTCCTTGGTCACAGCGCGGATAAACACTGCTTTCTCCAAGCGATGTGGCGGTGGTGGCAGTGAGCGTTGCTTTCGTAGGATTCGCTCAGGCAGAAAGCGTGCCGCAGACACCAGGGTGCCGGTGGCTCCTGACTGTCACGGACAAAGCAGACCCTGACTCCAGCTCGTTTAACCTTCGACCTCTCGGTGCCCCCGACCCCCCCCTGCAGCAGTGAGCGAGTGACCCCCCCAAGCAGCTTTTGCAGACACCAGGAAGGTCAGCCGGTCAAAGTATATACAGTATCACTAATGAATGATTATTTGAAGACTGGCTGAACACATTTGAGCTTTAATCATTTAGACCCTCTAGACTTAGTAAACTGGACCTGAGTTGGCTCTGTACTTGGACCGCTTTTTATGTCTACACACAAAAAAAATCCCCCAAAATTATATTTTTGGCTATTGTTTCCCCCAGAATATGGATGCAGTGGTTAAGAGGTATGTTCTAATAACAACAAACATACACACAGTGTGGTAAGCTATAAGCGCCTTTGTCATAATAGTCATTTACAGCACTATTAGTCCGACAAAATGGCTGCCATGAACAAGCCTTTGCTAGCAATTACTGCAGATCTGAAAGTCCTGACACTGAAAAACATTCAACTTCACAAACAGCATGTGCATCCCGAAGAACTGTTAATAATCAGAGGACTTACTTTTGACCATGAGGTACATGGATTTGCTGACATCGGCCCCCACATCATTGCTGACCCTACACAGGTAGAAGCCGCTATCTTCCTCCAGCACATGTTTGATGAGCAGAGAGCCATTGACCAACACCTCAATACGGAAACCTGAGTTTAGGGCTATGGGCTGGAACTGGGGCACCCCGGCGCCTGTTAAAAAAAGAATAGATTGTATCAATATTTGACACGAACAGAAGTAAAGGTGTCATACTGGTGGTGGCCCGTCAAGTCTTCAGTATAGTGACATACTGTGATGCAAGTCTAGCTGACACTATATCATGTATTTCCTCCTTCTGGAGCAGCAGCGTGCAAGCCTTTTCTTTTAACACGGCATCTCACGTTGTTTGTTAGCAGCTTGCGGAGGTGGATGCTTGCTTAGCTTTCAAATTCAACCTCGAGGCTGTGGACATTGTGTTTGTTGTGTTGGCATTCACAAAAGGAGGATCTACTCGCCGCAGGGGAAAAAAAAACAACATATTTTGCAATTCAATGAGGAAAATCTATGAGCGTCTGTGACATTCAAAGTACTCTTACTGAACCTAGGTGGTTGTACTGTATATAGAACAGATGGGTATGATCTTGGTGTGTGTGTGATTTGTGAGCATGCATGCATGTACCTTTAGAGTACTCCCACTGGATGGTAGGTACTGGGTATCCCTCTGCTGAACAGTTAAGTATCACAGCCTTCCCATAGATGCCGTCCTGGTCTTTGGGTTGTACAACAAATTTGGGAGGCACTGCAAAGTCAAAAGCGTTATTGATCAGCCGTGTGTACACTGGTATAGTGAAGTGCTCCAAAGGCAGTCATAAATATTCTATATCGTCTCTGTCGGAAAACCTGCTTCTGGTCAGACTGAATTCAATGCATGGGTCATTCTGCATAATGATTATTTTTTTACTTTTGGTACTTTAAGCTTACTTTGATGCCAATACTTTTGTAAATTTACTCAAGTAAAATTGTTAATACAGGAGTTTTACGACATAACAGAATAATTTCTACATTGTGGTATTGATACTTTTACTTAAAGGTATACTAGGTAAGATCTGTGTGTGTACACACACACTCCCCCCTCCCCTCTCTGACAGGTATCAAATCAGTGATTCCTGTCTTTGATGCATTCGATTAGAGAGAGCACTAACAAGAACAGAACAAGTTTGACACTTTTATTATGGCCCAATCAATCAACTCAGGGCACAACCCCTTTGAAGTTCAAAGGGAGCAATAAAGAGCTCCGGCCGAGCTCCCCCCTCCCCCCACAGACATAGGCGTCCCTGCAAGCGATGAATGTCAACATAAACAGTGGAATGTCAACATAAACAGTGGTACAAAATCAAAATATAGCCAGAGGGATGTGGCTTTCTGCAGGAAAACACCCCAGCATAATTACATAGTGGCTGATAGAGGGGGAAAAAATAAAAATAATTATATATATATTTTTTCAAATGTAGGCTCAAAGTTACCTATTTAACCTTTAAGTCAAGCAAAATGGAGTACTTCTTCCACCACTGCACACTAGCGGTGCGTGCCAGTCTGACATCTATAGCATCTCACCTCGCACAATGAGCTGACTCTGATGCTCCACGGCGGCGGCCTGGTTACGGGCGACGCAGGTGTAGTTCCCGTTGTGCAGCAGCGTCAGGTTGGAGACGCGCAGCGAGCTGGTGAAGTCTATGTTGTCTATGGTGACCCCCAGGCTGGCCGGGATGGGCCGGCCATCCTTCTGCCAGGTGATGAAGACCGGCTGGTCGCCAGACATGACCACGCAGGGGATGAACACACGCTGGCCAATGGAGAAGCGAGGGAACTCAAAGGGGTGGATGGTTGGCGGGACTGTGTGAGAGATGAGAGCATGTATTGTAAAGGCGGTGGTTCTCAAAAAGTGGGGTCCGGGACCCTTAAGGGGGTACCAGGGGCCCCTAGCTAAATTTGTCAATATATCATCAAAATCAGTTTAACCACTTTAACCCTTATATACACTGGGTATTTGAAAATATCGAATCTACAAGCTCGCAACAAATCATATCGCGACGCGTTGGGAGCTTGGAGATCATGCATGGTGTCATCTTTAGAAAATAGTGAAAAAAAATTGAAACATTTGAAATAATTTTTAAGCACTTTAACAACACAAATGTAGTATGGGGTCCCTGGAACAAAATATTTTCAGATGGGGGTCCGTGGCCGGATACAATTTGGGGATCCTTGACATGGAGTAAAGGGTCATTCAGACTGCTATTTTCTCCACAACTCTAATTCTAATGTAATGCTTCATGTATGTATGCTCATGTATGTATGGTGTCACCCACCGTGATCTGTAAATAGCAGATCTACAAGCTTTTAGATTGTCTATTTTGGCTGTTTTGGGTACATGGCACCTTTGCACCACAAAGTATATTATTGACAAAAATCTTTTGTCTGAACTAGGCTTAAGACCTGTCATCTTTTTAGTTTGTAAAGATACATTTTGGGGCTTTTTTATGCCTTCATTGATAGGATAGTAGGTTGACAGGATATGGGGAGAGAGATGGGGAGTGACATGCAGCAAAGGCCGTCGGGATCAGGACTCAAACCCGCGACGCACTGTCAGTCATCTGGGTAGTCATTTTTGTTCAGATGTTTTGCATTAAAAAAGAGCAAATGGAGTGGGTACTCCAAATGTGGTCTATAATGCAGAAATAATTAATCACAACTTTTTTTAATGCGACACGATGATCTTTTCTCCACATAAGAACGTAGTTTCTTAAATTCACTGTGGGGGCGGGGCAGGGGGGGGGGGGGTTTCACCTTAGAAATCCTTTCCTTTCGTCATTCACAAGTTATCACTCGTTATTTAGCCTCACACTCATACAGCATGTTGCAGCTGTGGGTGAAAGATTTTTTTTATTACTTTTCCTTATGCAGTGAACCAGAATTTTCACTCAAACAACACCTTTCCTCTCTCTCTCTCTCTCTCTCTCTCTCTCTCTCTCTCTCTCTCTCTCTCTCTCTCTCTCTCTCTCTCTCTCTCTCTCTCTCTCCCTCTCCAGGGACACTGTAGCCATCGTGAGAAACAGATGCTTTGGAAAATTAATGATTTAAAATAGCATTGGAATAAGCAGCACTTCAGCGCTTATTTAATTCACAACAAAATAGGCATAATAGGCTCCTGGGGATTCCCCCTCGGCAGCGGCGGAATGCTAAGCAGCCGCGAGGTAAATTAGCCAGGGTGGAATGGCGAGCATGGCTTTGTCTAGTGCCGTGTGATTCCCCCCCCTTGTGTATGCACTCGTTAGCCGCGCAGAGACCCCACCAGAGGAACAGAGGCCGGGGTGGGGGATTGGGGGGGGGGGGGGGGGGGAGGGGGACTCGCCCATCTAACACTTCAAATTATCGTCGCTATCGGGCGGAAACCTTGTATGTCCAAAATAGATACCTTTCAGGGAATAGAAAAACAAACCTGCGTTCCAATGGATCGTTGTACCTGTAGTACAAGCTCTTGTTTCATTGGTTCAATATTTATAAAAGCCAACACACACACTTAACCACTTTCACTTTCACAAAAAAGTAAATAAAAAATAGCAGATCTACAAGCTCACAACTTGTCGCATCACAACGCGTTGTGAGCTTGTAGATTTCTGCTACTTTAAAAAGTTGAAATATGGAGATACAAGGTTTTTGCCCCGACAGCGAAAACATTATGCGTCGTCATTGAAGGAGGAGAGCCTTCTGGGGTTATCAAACATCTGACTCAGCCCGCCGCCTCAGCACTGCATATTCAGATCAGCTGATACAGTATGATGATGATGGAGATGCCACTCTGCTATCAGTGATGTGGCCGGCTACATGGGTGTACACAGCGTCTGATATTATACACACAGCCCGTTCCCTATCAGTGTTTTCTTGAACACAGAATGGTTGACAAATATACTGTATAGAGGTGATGATTTGAACTGTTTATAAGGTGATGCTCGATGCAACATGTGCAGTGGTGGAAAGTAACTGAGTACATTTACTCAAGTACTGTACTTAGGTACACTTTTGAGGATTTTTTACTTTACTGGAGTATTTCCCATTTTCTGTACTTACAATTATTTGAAAACTTTAGTTACTAGTTACTTTGCAGATATAAATTATTATTTTATAAAACATATATTAACCATTTTAGCCCTCTACATAGGCTATTCGAAAATAGCCGGTCTACAAGCTCACAACGCGTCGCATCGCAACGCGTTGTGAGCTTGTAGATCGGCTATTTTCAAACATTTTAGTACTTTTACTTTTGGTACAGTTTGTACCGGGGTACATTTTGATGCCAATACTGAATTCTGGACCTTTACTTGTAACAGACTATTTATATATTGCAGTATTGGTACTTTCATTTAAGTAAAGAATTTGAGTACTTTTTCCACCACTGAACATGTGTGAGGATTGGGGATCATGGGGGGGGACATGCATTGTCATAAAGTGACTCTCTCCATGCATAAAGATCTCAATGTGTCGCATCGCAAAACACATATCACTTAGACCGACTTTAAACCAGTGGACAGGGACTTTAACTCTGGCTGGTGATGTACTGTAAATAGAATTAACCACTTGAAACCCAGCATGCCTATAGCATATCTACAAGCTATTTTGAGCAGAATTTGGGGTAGATGCAAAAAAGCAGTTGTAACTCAAGTCTGTTTCACTATAGAGTACCGAAGTCCTGACGTCACTCCCTAATCCCCTGGGTAACGGAAGTATTTTCTCTATGTAAAATAACATTGGGTCATCTTAGAGTCATCTCGTATAAGAATTGTGGTCCAAGAATAAACAGATTGTCCCGGCTCTATTGTCAGGGAGGTGGCTCTGTATCGTTTATGATAGTCAGTCACTCATATACTGTATGATACAGTCTGTTTCTAGCGAAAAGTGAATTAATTTGGCGGCGGTAACGTTAGTATTTTCTCGCCGTCAGTTGATGCTTCTTATCCATATGAATCAAAACGCCGGACTCGATTGTTTATTTTTGGAACACAGTTCTTATATGACGGGATATTTACACACGTCTATGGGAATTCAGAATGGGGAGGAAAAAACTTGACCCTGGTAGGATGCCAGGATGTAAATTACGTCAGTACTCTATGAGACTAAAGGGTTTAAGTGGTTAAACCTAAACCTGTGTATTAATTGTGATCATGTATTACTATTATGATTATTATATTATGGATTATGTAGCAAAAAAACGTCGTTTTGTTTTTTTCCTCCTGTTTTTCTTTTTTGAGACTTAAATAGTTTTCTTTATTTGTCATGTATGTATGTGGAAAGGGTAGGCAGAATAAGCTAATTAGCCTCAGCCTATACCTGTTTTGGTCATAACTATGTAATATTTATTATTGTTGTTGTTTTTATGCGCATGGAGTATATTGTTTACATAGTGAACTGATGACCAAAATAAAAAAATTGCAAAGTGAAGTGAAAGTTGATTGATAGACGTGCTTGTGGCCCATCGTATACCTTTCACACTGACATGCACACTCTGGTGCGTGGAGAGCTGCGGCTGCACCAACACGTTGCACGTGTACTCTCCCTCGTCCACGTCCTTCTGCACGTCGAACAGCTTCAGCGTGCCGTTGTTTTCGAAGGCCCGCTGACGATGGTTGTACGGCAGCAGGTTGGAGTCCTTGTACCACTTGATGGAGTAGTACGGGTAGCCAATGACGCGACAGTGGATGTACATGTCCCGCCCAGCGATGGCAGTGAGGTTCTTCATTGGTCGTATGCTGGCAGGCCCTTAAAAAGTCGCAAATGGAGAAAACACCTCTCTTAAAATGGTTTTGAGGCATGGTGAGTCGTGGAAAAGCATTGTGTTGTGTACTGTAAGTGTCTTGCGTGTTTCAGAAACACTGCAAGTTTATTGTGCCTTGATTCATTTTGATAAGTCGAGAAATAAACCATTCAATCCGGGAAGGCATCTGTGTCATTTTAGCTTTGAGCTATAACCATTATTTGATACTTTGGCTATTCAAAAATAGCAGATCTACAAGCTCGGCACTCGGTGCCGTGCTATGAGCTTGTAGATCTGCTATTTAAAAGAAATCTTGAACATCTGTGCAAATCTTTGAATACATATACTTTGCTTCTGGAGGTCCCTGGAACAAAATATTTTACAAATGTTCGCTTCACAAAATATATCTTCAAAGATTTGCACACATTTTCACGATAAAAAAAAAAACAGATCTACAAGCTCATAGCGCGGCACAGAGTGCCGAGCTTGTACATCTGCTATTTTTGAACAGCCAAAGACATCTAAAATGACAGAGATGCGTTCCCGGATTGAATGAGTTAATGAGACTATCACAATCTGGGATTCCCAGAGTACTAGTAGCTATCTTCCCACCTACGGTACCTCGTTCTCATCATCCAAAGCTAAATGATCACATCCAAGCATCTCCCTGTGCCTCAGCAAAGAAATCAATTCCAGCAAGCAAAGTAACAGAGATGCATCAATCCTTTTTTTCTCCCCTTCATATTCCTTCAACTCTCTCTCCATAACCAAATTTGCATCTTGCCTCGTCATTGACGTGGAGGGGGGCTTGTTCCTGGATGAATTAGGTGGAGCGTGTACCCTTCCATTTGAGTCTGAAGTGAATATTACCTAGTGCTCCCCACCTCTTTCTGCGTCGGCCGCGATTACCTCTGACAAGCATTAGAGCGGAATGTTCCCTCGCTCCCCCCGCTCACGAACCTATTATCAAAACCATTACTCATGTTCCCCGCGCTCGCTCACGCACACTCATGCAAAACCAACAGAATAAACCAATAGGCTTCCATGGCACCACATCCATGACGCTTATCAGAGAAAATGGACTATTAGGCTTTCTTTTATGAATGTACCGCAGAGGACAGTTTTACTGGGCTCTGTAGTGTACTTTGAGCACAGGCACATCCAGGGAGTTTGCTACCCTCTTTAGCACGATTAAGGAGCCAACGACGTGAGGAAGCAGTCATTACACTTTGTCTGCAAATGGCACCTGTGGAGATTTATCTTCATTGCTTGGATGCGCTCAGCAAATCACGGACCCTCACTTAAGAAGCTACGGAATCGCCCTGTTTAGCTTTAACAACATGCAAGAATGAACACAATCAAATTACGCACATCAGTATACAGCAAGTACCCTTCGCTCCGCAACGCAGAAATGATAATGGCATTGACTCTGAAGAGGGGTGGGAGGGGTAGGGGTGGGGGGCTAGAGTGCCCCAGTATTACTGCTACACAACAATGGCAATCCAGCCAACCATCTCCCTGTAGAGAACAGATAGCTCCAGAGTCATACACGAGTACTAACTGTAAATCACCCTAATGGCGTCCCAATATAAAGCTATCAGCAGGTGTTAGGAAGGAAGCAGGGCGTTAGATAGGTTAATGTTGACATCGGTGACTGATGATAGGTGGGGCCACTCCAGGAGCCTGCAGAACCTTCTGCCCTATTCGGAATATGAAAATAAAGCAATGAGGCCAGCACGTCTCTTTTGTCTGACACATAGACTAGCAGCATGTCTGTCTTGGATCTCCTGTATCACTAGATTCTTCTCGTATATAACTAGTTTCTATATCACTCGAATCTTCTATATCACTAGTTTCTATATCAATTCGAATGTCACTGTTTATCTCCTGCTTGGGTAACTGGTATCCACACCTGAAACATTTATTTTCTGTATAGTAAAGAGTAAAGACATGGAGACCCCTGTTACTGAAGTGCAAAACGAATCAAGACACGTGGATGTGCGTATGTATATGTGATGGTGTGCTGGAAGAGCTGATCTGACAAGCACCTCTTACGTTTATTCGCGCCTGGTAGGAGACGGTCCCGGCTGAGTTGTTGCAGATGCAGCGGTAGACGCCTCCGTCGGGGACCTGGGTCTGGCTGATGTTGAGGTGGCTGACCACATGGCCCTCCGAGTTGCTGAAGTGGGAGATGCGGTGGCGGCTGTCCCGCACCACGGGCTCGTCGTCCAGGGTCCACGTCACCCTGGGCTCGGGCGTACCTTTCACTGTGCATGCCAGCGACACAAACTCATTGATGTTGAAGACCTTCTCGCTGAACGAGGACAGGATCTTGGGTGTGCCGTCTGGAAGGTTAAAGACCAGGTTTTATTGTGCCGAGCAAAACATATTTTGTACAATTATGATGTGCATTAAAAATTTTAATATTCTGAATAACACACCGGAGTACATTAATATCCCTTACATACCAACGGCTAAGGAGTACGGGGAAGCTTAAATGGTTTCTTCTCTGGATCCACAACACTATTGATTACCTCTAACCTCTTTATATTGGTGCATGGCCATGGGAGACAGATGCAGTTACTATGCTGACGCAGCTATGCAAACCTCTTTCACATAATCTAATAAGAGGGGCTTGGGCTGGGCTGCACAGCAGCAATCATTAGCACATGCACATACTCTCTAAACACGTACATGCAAACGGCCACAAAAAACATGCTTCTTATTTCAAGTGCTGACCTTCCAGGATGACCTGAACAAAATCCTGGGCAGACATCTTGCCGTGCCTGGCAAAGCACTGGTAAGCTCCTCCATCACTCTTGGCCATGCCGCCCATTACCAGGTTCTCCCGGTTCTGGCCTGTAATGCGAACACTGTTCCCCGGGTAGATGAGCTCTCCATTGCGGTACCAGGACATCTGGTACTCCTCAGAGCCAGTCACACTGCAGGACAGCGACACCTGGCTCCCCACACTGCCCTTCACCTTCCGTGGGCTCACCACTGCCTTCAGATGCTCTGGAAGGGGTAGAAAGTGGTTGAGATTTAAGTGGCTGATTTCCACAGTAATACTAGCATTGCCTGGCATAAAAATTATCATTGTGAGATGTGTTTTTTTTAGCTCTGCCTGGACCACTAATTCGAACAAGGACCTAGAAGAAATAATGTATTTACTTATTATTATTATTATACGCATTGTGAGCTTATAGATCGGACATTGTTGTGATATATTTAGTTGTGTGACACCGCAAGCCCTGAACAGTCATTATTTAATTTCAAACATTTTATTCCCACACTATGCCTATTTATTCAAAACGTTTCTTAATGTTTTTTTTTAACATTTAAAAAAGAAATCCCATGAACCACCTATAATTACCACACTGGTTGAGAAACATTACATGCATTACAGTATATCAGAACAAATGTTTCTTTTTAGGCTTTCTTTTTTAATCCTTCCAATCAGTGATTGACACCAGCTGCAGCTGCTCTCAGTGTCTCTCCTTCAATCATTGAATTTACATCAGCTGCTGCTGCTGAGTTGCTGCTGCTCTCTGTGCCTTGCTTTCAAAATAAAAGTTCCTTCCTTATATGGCTTTGACAGCACAATGCCAATATTAAGATCTACCACAAAAAGTCACCGCTGACCTTTGACGAGGAGGCTGCCAGCAACCTCAGCATTGCCGTAGGTGTTCCAGACCTCACATACATATGTCCCTGTGTCACTAGGCTGGGCCCTTTCTATCAGCAGGCCCGTCACACTCTGTCT
Source organism: Gymnoscopelus braueri (assembly GCF_963280865.1). NCBI lineage: Eukaryota > Metazoa > Chordata > Actinopteri > Myctophiformes > Myctophidae > Gymnoscopelus > Gymnoscopelus braueri. Next base: position 21,231,975 of record NC_137609.1, on the reverse strand, counting down.
GAAGCGCGAGTCGGACTCCAGCGGACGGTTGTCCTTCAGCCAGCGGTACTTGGGTGCCGGGTGACCGGAGGCCTTGCAGGGTAACTCCACCCGATGGGACGCCATCACCTCACGGCGCTCAAAGCTGTCCAGGATGTGGGGCGCTGAGTTGGCTGGGTCTGGAAGGTACAGGAACGTGTGTTCATTATGAAGAGAACTACTGTAGCTTGTGTCACAAGTTTGACAGTGTCTCTTACTTGGTTTGTTGTTAAAATATTGTTTGAATATCCCGTTATCACGTTCTGCGTGTGTGTGTGTGTGTGTGTGTGTGTGTGTGTGTGTGTGTGTGTGTGTGTGTGTGTGTGTGTGTGCGCGCGCATGTTCACCCACAAAATGTATTTCTAACATTTAGAATTGTGATGTAACAAGGCTAGACATAACAAAAACATAACCTACAAAAAACTAAGAGAACATGCCACCATTCTGTAACTGATTTTAATTGTACCAGGGTGATTTTTGTTGGTGTCCCCATGCAGCCCTTCCCGCAAAATGTCTTTGCACAGCTGTGCTTATGCCCCTTATCACATGTCAACCCCTCTTTCTATCACCCATCTTTACTGTCACTATTTATTGAATTCAAACGAATTCAATACGCTTGAAAAAATATTGAAATATAACATTATTATGGTATCTTCTTTTTTTCTCCTTATCATTTTAGTGTCATTCTATACCCATCCTGTACCCAGAATTGCTGCTGTTTATCTCATCTGGATAGAACATGGCAGAAAGCAGTCTCCTCATGCTTCAGTTTCACAGCTTTCTTATTTCAATTTCAGTTGGGATTCAGGTCAGGTATCCACCCTTCTGATTACTGGATGATGTAACAAGCCGAGAGACCATTTATCTACACATTCACATTTTCACATTAAGGCCTGCAGGACTCTTTAGAGAGAATTAGCACTTGCATGTCGTTGCTGTCGGGCAGAAACCTTGTAACGCCATATTTCAACATGTCGTGTTTTTTTTGTACATTAATGGCCTATTTCATCATATAAGAGTGTTGCAAAAAAAGTGTCACGATGCAACGTGTTGTGAGCTTGTAGATCAGCTATTTTCACTATTAACATTTTTTTTTAAATAATAATAATAAAAAAGGAACAGTTTTGGACATACAAGGACGATATTAAGGGCAGCAGTAGCTGAATGGGTAGAGAGGCCGCCTGGGAATCGGTCACCCAGTCTACGTGTCGAAGTGTCCCTGAGCAAGACACGTAACCCCTAACGGCTCACCCCACCGTGCGCTCATCTGAGCCATCTGAGCAGCTATCTGCTGGGCGAAGCAGTAAAAATAATTTCCCCTCCCCCATGGGGACTAGAAAATACAGAAACCTGGTATCTATCTCCATATTTCATCTTTGTATGCTTTTTCGTTGGACATACAAAGTTTCTACCCGAGTATTTCCAATTTTCAATACTTTTACTTCTACTCCACTAATATTTCAGAGGCAAATATTATACTTTTATTCCACTACAATTATTTGTAAACTTTAGTTACTAGTTACTTAACCTAGATATAAATGATTATATTATAAAACATACATCAACCACTTTAGCCCTGTTTTATTTTATTTATTTATTTTAATATTTTTTATTAGGGAATTCAGTTTAGGGTTCACAGACAGGTGCATAATATATGCATGAACAGTTGTATTTATTTATATCCCTCTTTGTTTGTTTTTACCCGGCATCGTCTCTGTATATAAAACAAACAAAAAAAGAAAGAAAAGAAAAAAGGGGAAAAAAGAGAAAGAGGGAAGGAACAAGGGAAGGGGGAAGTAGGTAGGGGGAGCCCTGTTTTATACATAGGCTATTTGAAAATAATCTTGTAGATCGGCTATTTTAAAAGAAAAATGTTACTTTTACTTTTGGTACTTTAAGTATATTTTGATGCCATACTTTTGTACCTTTACTCAAGTAACATCTTGAACAGAGGCCTTTTACTTGTAACAGAGTATTTCTACATGATGGTATTGATACTTTTACTTAAGCAAGAAAATCAAGTACTTTTTCCACCACTGCCCGACAGTGAATATATACTGCTTTCCCTCTTACCTGAGACTATGAGGCGGGCACTATTGCTCTGTCGGGTGTCTCCTGAGTAGCGGTGGCGCGTCATGCATCTGTAGTTGTACAACCCGTCCTCCATTTGCACATCTAGGATGTACAGGGCTCCCGTGGAGGTGATGAGAAACCGTGACACTGCAAAAGAACACACACAAACACCTCCACATGAGCAAAAGCACAGCGCTGGAATTTACGGTACAAGTTGTAACACACAGCAGAATCAGAAGAATCATCTTTATTGTCACATCACAGGTGTAAAGAAGTGGGTGACATTATTTTTTTCCGCGTGCGCTCCATCGTTTGTAGTTTTTGTGAGAAGAAGGTAGAGGGTAGAGCAGGAAACGTAAGAGAAAAGAAAAGAACACACGATACAAACGGGTCAAATAATCAAAGATGTATACAGTGAATATATACTGTACATACACAGATAGTGTGTGTAGTAGCAGGTACGTACATGATGTTTAGAATATTAGCATCATATGCAGCCGTATACATAATATGCTGCCCTGAGGCGAGGTTAAAGAAAGTAGCAGCAGGTACAGTGTTCTTAAAGGAAGTCAAAAATGACTTATTTTCTATCAATTACACACCCCATAAAACATTGAATTCATGGAGATTTTTTTGTTTTTGTCGCATTCCTAAGCCAATAATTTGATGAACGGCGGTCTCTCCGGTAGGCCTTCCGCAGACATTAGCATCTTTCCGCCGGTAATGAGGTCTGGGAAAAAAAATATATAATCTCCATGAATTCAATGCTTCATGGCGTGTGTAATTGATAGAAAATAAGTACCCTTTTGGGTGAACCACTCCTTTAAGGTGCAGTTCAGTAGCCTAGTTCAAGGGAAGGTGCTAACCACATTCACAAAAGTAAATCCACCTCGGGTATAAAAAAAAAGAATTGAATCGAAAATCTGAATACCAGTTACGTAAAGTACGTCAAATGTCATTCTACAGTGAAAAAAAAGTATTCTACAGTCAGATTGTTCAAAGACAAAGGGTATTATGTTTCTTTGTTTGTATACACTGGGATTGCTTGGAGGGGGAAAAAAAGCCATATAATCCAATATTGGAGTCACTTAGCAAATATTTGCAAGTCAAGTGAGGTATGCGGCCCGGTGCGATTGTAGTCACCAAACATCTGCTGCAGCCCATTTAGCTCAGCACAGCTCTGAGCCACTGTGACAAGTCTGTGTGTTGTGTGGCTCTGTAACACAGCTCATTATCATGTAGCTCATCGTTCTCCTCTCTCTCTCAGGGGGGAACACACACTCTCTCTCTCTCTCTCTCTCTCTCTCTCTCTCTCTCTCTCTCTCTCTCTCTCTCTCTCTCTCTCTCTCTCTCTGTCTATCTGTCTTTTTCTGTCTATCTGTCTTTTTCTCTCTTTCTGTTTCTCTCACTTTGCTCTCCTCCAGACTAAAGCAGAGGGAGCCGGGGATCACAGAGTGCTTTGATAAGGCGTCGTTGCACAGGTCGGATGTGCTAATATCATGCTAATGTCATGCTAATTTGCGGGACCACATGGAGCAGAGAGAGAGGTGGTTGGCATTTTATGAGAAGTGATGTCTTATATGGCAAGTGGCTGCTGGGGTATTCCTGTGTCACTGATGATGGAAAAGCCCATTTGGGATGCACTCAAATGGCTCTTCTGTACGGTGGAATGACTCTGGAAGAGGTGCATAATATAGGCAGGGAATTCATAGTGTACACTGTATAGGGTCTTAAATAAGTCTCATTCCGTTTTTTTTTCCTGTCATGACAGCTCCATGCAGATTGAGTCATTCTGTACCAGCTCTCCTATACTGTACAACAGCAGGCACAGACTGTAATCATGACCATTACAACGATAAAAGCTCATTGGGACATTGGAAATAACTATTCATCATTTAAACAGCCAAACAATTTACATAAGTGTAAAACAATTTTTGTGGAACCATAAAATGTCTCTAACGTTTTAAAACCCTAGTGGAATGAAATCTATTCTGAAGTCAGAATCTGAAAATATCCCTCTGTGTGCTTTCACTTTTGACCTTTGCAATTTCCCCAGTTCTCTACATACAGTAGGAGATCCATATCCAAGCCTTATGCCTGATGTACTGTACACTAAGCTGTGCACTGGTGTCTCGCACCGAAAACAGACGGTCTACAAGCTCAATGTGTTGCGCTGTGACGCGTTGTGAGCTTGTAGATCGGCTATTTTCGTGAGAGACACCAAGATGTGCAATAAATCAGGCTTTACTTTTCTGGTTTCTAGGTTTGGCCCAGAATCACTCTGGTTCACAGATTGGACGTTGATTGGAATGTCTTAGCCAATAGGAATAACGTATACATTCTTAAATTGAGCGATGTTGTATGAATATACGTTCTATATTATGGTATTGTACATTGGCACAGACAAATGCTGCAACCACAGAGAGAGAGAGAGAGAGAGAGAGAAGAGAGAGAGAGAGAGAGAGAGAGAGAGAGAGAGAGAGAGAGAGAGAGAGAGAGAGAGAGAGAGAGAGAGAGAGAGTGAAGAGAGAGAGAGAGAGAGAGAGAGAGAGAGAGAGAGAGAGAGAGAGAGAGAGAGAGAGAGAGAGAGAGAGAGAGAGAGAGAGAGAGAGAGAGAGAGAGAGAGAGAGAGAGAGAGAGAGAGAGAGAGAGAGAGAGAGGAGAGAGAGAGACTGCAGCTTTGGAGAGCAAGTGATGACCTAGTTAGGAACGAAAACCCGTGGATTTGATATCCTAAAGGAGGTTTCAGCTTGTGGGCTACTGTAGATGTGTGTATAACAGACAACTACTGGTCAAATAACATATAAGAGACAGGTAAAGTACACACAATCACATAGTGTGTGTGTATTTACAGTATTTACAATAGGTGTTGCACCTACAATAGGTGTTTTGTGTGTGTGTGTGTGTGTGTGTGTGTGTGTGTGTGTGTGTGTGTGTGTGTGTGTGTGTGTGTGTGTGTGTGTGTGTGTGTGTGTGTGTGTGCGCGCGCGCAAGCGTACGTACGTGCACACGCCTGTGCGAGCAAGTGCACATCTGTCCAAGGTGTGTGTACTGTGTACTGTGTACTCTTCACCTACTGCATTATGTATAATATGATATTATTAATGAATTATATACATTTAACCACATAAACCCTCTATACTTAGTAAACTGGACCTGAGTTTGCTTACTTTTTCCATCTACACAAAATCTCTTTGCCCAAAATAGCTGATCTACAAGCTCACAACACATCGCATTGTGACGCGTTGTGAGCTTGTAGATTGGCAATTTTGGCTAATGTTCCCCCCAGAATATGGACGCTGGGCTTCAAGTAGTTAATGCGTACGTAAGTTTTGCAGTGTCTACTGTATCATCATGTATCAGCATT
>NC_137609.1:21211918-21226317 GCF_963280865.1 Gymnoscopelus braueri | reverse complement strand
GGGGTGGGGGATTGGGGGGGGGGGGGGGACTCGCCCATCTAACATTTCAAATTATCGTCGCTATCGGGCGGAAACCTTGTATGTCCAAAAGAGATACCTTTCAGGGAATAGAAAAACTAACCTGCGTTCTAATGGATCGTTGTACCTGTAGTACAAGCTCTTGTTTCATTGGTTCAATATTTATAAAAGCCAACACACACACACTTAACCACTTTCACTTTCACAAAAAAGTAAATAAAAAATAGCAGATCTACAAGCTCACAACTTGTCGCATCACAACGCATTATGAGCTTGTAGATCGGCTATTTGTGACACAACAGTATGACGAAGTAGGGCATTAATTTACCAAAAAAAAAAAACACATAAAAAGTTGAAATATGGAGATACAAGGTTTCTGCCCCGACAGCGAAAACATTATGCGTCGTCATTGAAGGAGGAGAGCCTTCTGGGGTTATCAAACATCTGACTCAGCCCGCCGCCTCAGCACTGCATATTCAGATCAGCTGATACAGTATGATGATGATGGAGATGCCACTCTGCTATCAGTGATGTGGCCGGCTACATGGGTGTACACAGCGTCTGATATTATACACACAGCCCGTTCCCTATCAGTGTTTTCTTGAACACAGAATGGTTGACAAATATACTGTATAGAGGTGATGATTTGAACTGTTTATAAGGTGATGCTCGATGCAACATGTGCAGTGGTGGAAAGTAACTGAGTACATTTACTCAAGTACTGTACTTAGGTACACTTTTGAGGATTTTTTTTACTTTACTGGAGTATTTCCCATTTTCTGTACTTTTACTTCTACTCCACTACACCTCAGAGGCAAATATTGTACTTTTACTCCACTACAATTATTTGAAAACTTTAGTTACTAGTTACTTTGCAGATATAAATTATTATTTTATAAAGCATATATTAACCACTTTAGCCCTCTACATAGGCTATTCGAAAATAGCCGTCTACAAGCTCACAACTGTGAGCTTGTACACTAGATCGACTACTTTCAAACATTTTAGTACTTTTACTTTTGGTACAGTTTGTACCCGGGGTACATTTTGACGCCAATACTTTTGTACTTTTACTCAAGTAAATTTTTAATTCTGGACCTTTACTTGTAACAGACTATTTATATATTGCAGTATTGGTACTTTCATTTAAGTAAAGAATTTGAGTAATATTTCCACCACTGAACATGTGTGAGGATTGGGGATCATGGGGGGGACATGCATTGTGATAAAGTGACTCTCTCCATGCATAAAGATCTCAATGTGTCGCATCGCCATGTGTTGTAAGCTTGTAGATTGGCTATTTTCCGCATGAGTATTGGGAAATCAATCCAATCCAATCAGGAGAGAGACCTCCACAAACATCATTTATCAGTTTCTATTTTATAGTGTTCCTGTTCTATTTTTGTCTGCTTGTTGTTTTTGTTTCATCACTTCCAAACAAGAGAAATTGGAACTTGCAATTTCTCTTGTTTATCCTGTATCCAGTATGAGTTCTCTCTCCTGATTGGATAGCATTGGTACCCTCACCTGAAAACGTATTTTCTGTTTTGTAAAGAGCTGGAAAGAAAGTCAGACCCCCTGTTACTGAACAAATACTCTATAGCAGATATATCAGAATATACTGTATCTAACACTTATTTTAATAAAACACATATCACTTACACCCACTTTAAACCATGTGGACAGGGACTTTAACTCTTGCTGGTGATGTACTGTAAATAGAATTAACCACTTGAAACCCAGCATGCCTATAGCATATCTACAAGCTATTTTGAGCAGAATTTGGGGTAGATGCAAAAAAGCCTGTTTCACTATAGAGTACCGAAGTCCTGACGTCACTCCCTCATCCCCTGGGTAACGGAAGTACTCTATGTAAAATAACACGCCGGGCTCGATTGTTTATTTTTGGAACACAGTTCTTATATGACGGGATATTAAACACGTCTATGGGAATTCAGAATGGGGAGGAAAAAACGTGACCCTGGTAGGATGCGTAAATTACGTCAGACTTCGGTACTCTATGAGATTAAAGGGTTTAAGTGGTTAAACCTAAACCCGTGTATTAATTGTGATCATGTATTACTATTATGATTATTATATTATGGAATATGAAGCTAAGAAAAATAAATAAATAAAAGATCATGTATTATTATTATATAATTATATTATGGATTATGTAGCAAAAAAACTTCGTTTCGTTTTTTTTCCTCCTGTTTTTCTTTTTTGAGACTTAAATAGTTTTCTTTATTTGTCATGTATGTATGTGGAAAGGATAGGCAGAATAAGCTAATTAGCCTCAGCCTATACCTTTTTTGGTCATAACTATGTAATATTTATTATTGTTGTTGTTTTTATGCGCATGGAGTATATTGTTTACATAGTGAACCGATGACCAAAATAAAAAATTGCAAAGTGAAGTGAAAGTTGATTGATAGACGTGCTTGTGGCCCATTGTATACCTTTCACACTGACATGCACACTCTGGTGCGTGGAGAGCTGCGGCTGCACCAACACGTTGCACGTGTACTCTCCCTCGTCCACGTCCTTCTGCACGTCGAACAGCTTCAGCGTGCCGTTGTTTTCGAAGGCCCGCTGACGATGGTTGTACGGCAGCAGGTTGGAGTCCTTGTACCACTTGATGGAGTAGTACGGGTAGCCAATGACGCGACAGTGGATGTACATGTCCCGCCCAGCGATGGCAGTGAGGTTCTTCATTGGTCGTATGCTGGCAGGCCCTTAAAAAGTCGCAAATGGAGAAAACACCTCTCTTAAAATGGTTTTGAGGCATGGTGAGTCGTGGAAAAGCATTGTGTTGTGTACTGTAAGTGTCCTGCGTGTTTCAGAAACACTGCAAGTTTATTGTGCCTTGATTCATTTTGATAAGTCGAGAAATAAACCATTCAATCCGGGAACGCATCTGTGTCATTTTAGCTTTGAGCTATAACCATTATTTCATACTTTGGCTATTAAAAAATAGCAGATCTACAAGCTCGGCACTCGGTGCCGTGCTATGAGCTTGTAGATCTGCTATTTAAAAGGAATCTTGAACATCTGTGCAAATCTTTGAATACATATACTTTTTTAAACAACATTTTTAACTCAAATCTTTGCTTCTGGAGGTCCCTGGAACAAAATATTTTACTAATGTTCGCTTTACAAAATATATATTCAGAAGATTTGCACACATTTTCAGGATAAAAACAAACAAACAGATCTACAAGCTCATAGCGCGGTACCAAGTGCCGAGCTTGTATATCTGCTATTTTTGAACAGCCAAAGACATCTAAAATGACAGAGATGCGTTCCCGGATTGAATGAGTTAATGAGACTATCACAATCTGGGATTCCCAGAGTACTAGTAGCTATCTTCCCACCTACGGTACCTCGTTCTCATCATCCAAAGCTAAATGATCACATCCAAGCATCTCCCTGTGCCTCAGCAAAGAAATCAATTCCAGCGAGCAAAGTAACAGAGATGCATCAATCCTTTTTTTCTCCCCTTCATATTCCTTCAACTCTCTCTCCATAACCAAATTTGCATCTTGCCTCGTCATTGACGTGGAGGGGGGCTTGTTCCTGGATGAATTAGGTGGAGCGTGTACCCTTCCATTTGAGTCTGAAGTGAATATTACCTAGTGCTCCCCACCTCTTTCTGCGTCGGCCGCGATTACCTCTGACAAGCATTAGAGCGGAATGTTCCCTCGCTCCCCCCACTCACCAACCTATTATCAAAACCATTACTCATGTTCCCCGCGCTCGCTCACGCACACTCATGCAAAACCAACAGAATAAACCAATAGGCTTCCATGGCACCACATCCATGACGCTTATCAGAGAAAATGGACTATTAGGCTTTCTTTTATGAATGTACCGCAGAGGACAGTTTTACTGGGCTCTGTAGTGTACTTTGAGCACAGGCACATCCAGGGAGTTTGCTACCCTCTTTAGCACGATTAAGGAGCCAACGACGTGAGGAAGCAGTCATTACACTTTGTCTGCAAATGGCACCTGTGGAGATTTATCTTCATTGCTTGGCTGCGTTCAGCAAATCACGGACCCTCACTTAAGAAGCTACGGAATCGCCCTGTTTAGCTTTAACAACATGCAAGAATGAACACAATCAAATTACGCACATCAGTATACAGCAAGTACCCTTCGCTCCGCAACGCAGAAATGATAATGGCATTGACTCTGAAGAGGGGTGGGAGGGGTAGGGGTGGGGGGCTAGAGTGCCCCAGTATTACTGCTACACAACAATGGCAATCCAGCCAACCATCTCCCTGTAGAGAACAGATAGCTCCAGAGTCATACACGAGTACTAACTGTAAATCACCCTAATGGCGTCCCAATATAAAGCTATCAGCAGGTGTTAGGAAGGAAGCAGGGCGTTAGATAGGTTAATGTTGACATCGGTGACTGATGATAGGTGGGGCCACTCCAGGAGCCTGCAGAACCTCCTGCCCTATTCGGAATATGAAAATAAAGCAATGAGGCCAGCACGTCTCTTTTGTCTGACACATAGACTAGCAGCATGTCTGTCTTGGATCTCCTGTATCACTAGATTCTTCTCGTATATAACTAGTTTCTATATCACTCAAATCTTCAATATCACTAGTTTCTATATCAATTCGAATTTCACTGTTTATCTCCTGCTTGGGTAACTGGTATCCACACCTGAAACATTTATTTTCTGTATAGTAAAGAGTAAAGACATGGAGACCCCTGTTACCGAAGTGCAAAACGAATCAAGACACGTGGATGTGCGTATGTATATGTGATGGTGTGCTGGAAGAGCTGATCTGACAAGCACCTCTTACGTTTATTCGCGCCTGGTAGGAGACGGTCCCGGCTGAGTTGTTGCAGATGCAGCGGTAGACGCCTCCGTCGGGGACCTGGGTCTGGCTGATGTTGAGGTGGCTGACCACATGGCCCTCCGAGTTGCTGAAGTGGGAGATGCGGTGGCGGCTGTCCCGCACCACGGGCTCGTCGTCCAGGGTCCACGTCACCCTGGGCTCGGGCGTACCTTTCACTGTGCATGCCAGCGACACAAACTCATTGATGTTGAAGACCTTCTCGCTGAACGAGGACAGGATCTTGGGTGTGCCGTCTGGAAGGTTAAAGACCAGGTTTTATTGTGCCGAGCAAAACATATTTTGTACAATTATGATGTGCATTAAAAATTTAAATATTCTGAATAACACACCGGAGTACATTAATATCCCTTACATACCAACGGCTAAGGAGTACGGGGAAGCTTAAATGGTTTCTTCTCTGGATCCACAACACTATTGATTACCTCTAACCTCTTTATATTGGTGCATGGCCATGGGAGACAGATGCAGTTACTATGCTGACGCAGCTATGCAAACCTCTTTCACATAATCTAATAAGAGGGGCTTGGGCTGGGCTGCACAGCAGCAATCATTAGCACATGCACATACTCTCTAAACACGTACATGCAAACGGCCACAAAAAACATGCTTCTTATTTCAAGTGCTGACCTTCCAGGATGACCTGAACAAAATCCTGGGCAGACATCTTGCCGTGCCTGGCAAAGCACTGGTAAGCTCCTCCATCACTCTTGGCCATGCCGCCCATTACCAGGTTCTCCCGGTTCTGGCCTGTAATGCGAACACTGTTCCCCGGGTAGATGAGCTCTCCATTGCGGTACCAGGACATCTGGTACTCCTCAGAGCCAGTCACACTGCAGGACAGCGACACCTGGCTCCCCACACTGCCCTTCACCTTCCGTGGGCTCACCACTGCCTTCAGATGCTCTGGAAGGGGTAGAAAGTGGTTGAGATTTAAGTGGCTGATTTCCACAGTAATACTAGCATTGCCTGGCATAAAAATTATCATTGTGAGATGTGTTTTTTTTAGCTCTGCCTGGACCACTAATTCGAACAAGGACCTAGAAGAAATAATGTATTTACTTATTATTATTATTATACGCATTGTGAGCTTATAGATCGGACATTGTTGTGATATATTTAGTTGTGTGACACCGCAAGCCCTGAACAGTCATTATTTAATTTCAAACATTTTATTCCCACACTATGCCTATTTATTCAAAACGTTTCTTAACGTTTTTTTTTAACATTTAAAAAAGAAATCCCATGAACCACCTATAATTACCACACTGGTTGAGAAACATTACATGCATTACAGTATATCAGAACAAATGTTTCTTTTTAGGCTTTCTTTTTTAATCCTTCCAATCAGTGATTGACACCAGCTGCAGCTGCTCTCAGTGTCTCTCCTTCAATCATTGAATTTACATCAGCTGCTGCTGCTGAGTTGCTGCTGCTCTCTGTGCCTTGCTTTCAAAATAAAAGTTCCTTCCTTATATGGCTTTGACAGCACAATGCCAATATTAAGATCTACCAAAAAAGTCACCGCTGACCTTTGACGAGGAGGCTGCCAGCAACCTCAGCATTGCCGTAGGTGTTCCAGACCTCACATACATATGTCCCTGTGTCACTAGGCTGGGCCCTTTCTATCAGCAGGCCCGTCACACTCTGTCTGAAGCGCGAGTCGGACTCCAGCGGACGGTTGTCCTTCAGCCAGCGGTACTTGGGTGCCGGGTGACCGGAGGCCTTGCAGGGCAACTCCACCCGATGGGACGCCATCACCTCACGGCGCTCAAAGCTGTCCAGGATGTGGGGCGCTGAGTTGGCTGGGTCTGGAAGGTACAGGAACGTGTGTTCATTATGAAGAGAACTACTGTAGCTTGTGTCACAAGTTTGACAGTGTCTCTTACTTGGTTTGTTGTTAAAATATTGTTTGAATATCCCGTTATCACGTTCTGCGGTGTGTGTGTGTGTGTGTGTGTGTGTGTGTGTGTGTGTGTGTGTGTGTGTGTGTGTGTGTGTGTGTGTGTGTGTGTGTGTGTGTGTGTGTGTGTGTGTGTGTGCGCGCATGTTCACCCACAAAATGTATTTCTAACATTTAGAATTGTGATGTAACAAGGCTAGACATAACAAAAACATAACCTACAAAAAACTAAGAGAACATGCCACCATTCTGTAACTGATTTTAATTGTACCAGGGTGATTTTTGTTGGTGTCCCCATGCAGCCCTTCCCGCAAAATGTCTTTGCACAGCTGTGCTTATGCCCCTTATCACATGTCAACCCCTCTTTCTATCACCCATCTTTACTGTCACTATTTATTGAATTCAAATACGCTTGAAAAAATATTGAAATATAACATTATTATGGTATCTTCTTTTTTTCTCCTTATCATTTTAGTGTCATTCTATACCCATCCTGTACCCAGAATTGCTGCTGTTTATCTCATCTGGATAGAACATGGCAGAAAGCAGTCTCCTCATGCTTCAGTTTCACAGCTTTCTTATTTCAATTTCAGTTGGGATTCAGGTCAGGTATCCACCCTTCTGATTTACTGGATGATGTAACAAGCCGAGAGACCATTTATCTACACATTCACATTTTCACATTAAGGCCTGCAGGACTCTTTAGAGAGAATTAGCACTTGCATGTCGTTGCTGTCGGGCAGAAACCTTGTAACGCCATATTTCAACATGTCGTGTTTTTTTTTGTACATTAATGGCCTATTTCATCATATAAGAGTGTTGCAAAAAAAGTGTCACGATGCAACGTGTTGTGAGCTTGTAGATCAGCTATTTTCACTATTAACATTTTTTTTTAAATAATAATAATAAAAAAGGAACAGTTTTGGACATACAAGGACGATATTAAGGGCAGCAGTAGCTGAATGGGTAGAGAGGCCGCCTGGGAATCGGTCACCCAGTCTACGTGTCGAAGTGTCCCTGAGCAAGACACGTAACCCCTAACGGCTCACCCCACCGTGCGCTCATCTGAGCCATCTGAGCAGCTATCTGCTGGGCGAAGCAGTAAAAATAATTTCCCCTCCCCCATGGGGACTAGAAAATACAGAAACCTGGTATCTATCTCCATATTTCATCTTTGTATGCTTTTTCGTTGGACATACAAAGTTTCTACCCGAGTATTTCCAATTTTCAATACTTTTACTTCTACTCCACTAATATTTCAGAGGCAAATATTATACTTTTATTCCACTACAATTATTTGTAAACTTTAGTTACTAGTTACTTAACCTAGATATAAATGATTATATTATAAAACATACATCAACCACTTTAGCCCTGTTTTATTTTATTTATTTATTTTAATATTTTTTATTAGGGAATTCAGTTTAGGGTTCACAGACAGGTGCATAATATATGCATGAACAGTTGTATTTATTTATATCCCTCTTTGTTTGTTTTTACCCGGCATCGTCTCTGTATATAAAACAAACAAAAAAAGAAAGAAAAGAAAAAAGCGGAAAAAAAGAAAGAGGGAAGGAACAAGGGAAGGGGGAAGTAGGTAGGGGGAGCCCTGTTTTATACATAGGCTATTTGAAAATAATCTTGTAGATCGGCTATTTTAAAAGAAAAATGTTACTTTTACTTTTGGTACTTTAAGTATATTTTGATGCCATACTTTTGTACCTTTACTCAAGTAACATCTTGAACAGAGGCCTTTTACTTGTAACAGAGTATTTCTACATGATGGTATTGATACTTTTACTTAAGCAAGAAAATCAAGTACTTTTTCCACCACTGCCCGACAGTGAATATATACTGCTTTCCCTCTTACCTGAGACTATGAGGCGGGCACTATTGCTCTGTCGGGTGTCTCCTGAGTAGCGGTGGCGCGTCATGCATCTGTAGTTGTACAACCCGTCCTCCATTTGCACATCTAGGATGTACAGGGCTCCCGTGGAGGTGATGAGAAACCGTGACACTGCAAAAGAACACACACAAACACCTCCACATGAGCAAAAGCACAGCGCTGGAATTTACGGTACAAGTTGTAACACACAGCAGAATCAGAAGAATCATCTTTATTGTCACATCACAGGTGTAAAGAAGTGGGTGACATTATTTTTTTCCGCGTGCACTCCATCGTTTGTAGTTTTTGTGAGAAGAAGGTAGAGGGTAGAGCAGGAAACGTAAGAGAAAAGAAAAGAACACACGATACAAACGGGTCAAATAATCAAAGATGTATACAGTGAATATATACTGTACATACACAGATAGTGTGTGTAGTAGCAGGTACGTACATGATGTTTAGAATATTAGCATCATATGCAGCCGTATACATAATATGCTGCCCTGAGGCGAGGTTAAAGAAAGTAGCAGCAGGTACAGTGTTCTTAAAGGAAGTCAAAAATGACTTATTTTCTATCAATTACACACCCCATAAAACATTGAATTCATGGAGATTTTTTTGTTTTTGTCGCATTCCTAAGCCAATAATTTGATGAACGGCGGTCTCTCCGGTAGGCCTTCCGCAGACATTAGCATCTTTCCGCCGGTAATGAGGTCTGGGAAAAAAAAAATATAATCTCCATGAATTCAAATGCTTCATGTGTAATTCGTGTAATTGATAGAAAATAAGTACCCTTTTGGGTGAACCACTCCTTTAAGGTGCAGTTCAGTAGCCTAGTTCAAGGGAAGGTGCTAACCACATTCACAAAAGTAAATCCACCTCGGGTATAAAAAAAAAGAATTGAATCGAAAATCTGAATACCAGTTACGTAAAGTACGTCAAATGTCATTCTACAGTGAAAAAAAAGTATTCTACAGTCAGATTGTTCAAAGACAAAGGGTATTATGTTTCTTTGTTTGTATACACTGGGATTGCTTGGAGGGGGAAAAAAAGCCATATAATCCAATATTGGAGTCACTTAGCAAATATTTGCAAGTCAAGTGAGGTATGCGGCCCGGTGCGATTGTAGTCACCAAACATCTGCTGCAGCCCATTTAGCTCAGCACAGCTCTGAGCCACTGTGACAAGTCTGTGTGTTGTGTGGCTCTGTAACACAGCTCATTATCATGTAGCTCATCGTTCTCCTCTCTCTCTCAGGGGGGAACACACACTCTCTCTCTCTCTCTCTCTCTCTCTCTCTCTCTCTCTCTCTGTCTATCTGTCTTTTTCTGTCTATCTGTCTTTTTCTCTCTTTCTGTTTCTCTCACTTTGCTCTCCTCCAGACTAAAGCAGAGGGAGCCGGGGATCACAGAGTGCTTTGATAAGGCGTCGTTGCACAGGTCGGATGTGCTAATATCATGCTAATGTCATGCTAATTTGCGGGACCACATGGAGCAGAGAGAGAGGTGGTTGGCATTTTATGAGAAGTGATGTCTTATATGGCAAGTGGCTGCTGGGGTATTCCTGTGTCACTGATGATGGAAAAGCCCATTTGGGATGCACTCAAATGGCTCTTCTGTACGGTGGAATGACTCTGGAAGAGGTGCATAATATAGGCAGGGAATTCATAGTGTACACTGTATAGGGTCTTAAATAAGTCTCATTCCGTTTTTTTTCCTGTCATGACAGCTCCATGCAGATTGAGTCATTCTGTACCAGCTCTCCTATACTGTACAACAGCAGGCACAGACTGTAATCATGACCATTACAACGATAAAAGCTCATTGGCACATTGGAAATAACTATTCATCATTTAAACAGCCAAACAATTTACATAAGTGTAAAACAATTTTTGTGGAACCATAAAATGTCTCTAACGTTTTAAAACCCTAGTGGAATGAAATCTATTCTGAAGTCAGAATCTGAAAATATCCCTCTGTGTGCTTTCACTTTTGACCTTTGCAATTTCCCCAGTTCTCTACATACAGTAGGAGATCCATATCCAAGCCTTATGCCTGATGTACTGTACACTAAGCTGTGCACTGGTGTCTCGCACCGAAAACAGACGGTCTACAAGCTCAATGTGTTGCGCTGTGACGCGTTGTGAGCTTGTAGATCGGCTATTTTCGGTGAGAGACACCAAGATGTGCAATAAATCAGGCTTTACTTTTCTGGTTTCTAGGTTTGGCCCAGAATCACTCTGGTTCACAGATTGGACCGTTGATTGGAATGTCTTAGCCAATAGGAATAACGTATACATTCTTAAATTGAGCGATGTTGTATGAATATACGTTCTATATTATGGTATTGTACATTGGCACAGACAAATGCTGCAACCACAGAGAGAGAGAGAGAGAGAGAGAGAGAGAGAGAGAGAGAGAGAGAGAGAGAGAGAGAGAGAGAGAGAGAGAGAGAGAGAGAGAGAGAGAGAGAGAGAGAGAGAGAGAGAGAGAGAGAGAGAGAGAGAGAGAGAGAGAGAGAGAGAGAGAGAGAGAGAGAGAGAGAGAGAGAGAGAGAGAGAGAGAGCGCGAGCGCTTTGGAGAGCAAGTGATGACCTAGTTAGGAACGAAAACCCGTGGATTTGATATCCTAAAGGAGGTTTCAGCTTGTGGGCTACTGTAGATGTGTGTATAACAGACAACTACTGGTCAAATAACATATAAGAGACAGGTAAAGTACACACAATCACATAGTGTGTGTGTATTTACAGTATTTACAATAAGGTGTTGTACCTACAATAGGTGTTTTGTGTGTGTGTGTGTGTGTGTGTGTGTGTGTGTGTGTGTGTGTGTGTGTGTGTGTGTGTGTGTGTGTGTGTGTGTGTGTGTGTGTGTGTGTGTGTGGTGTGTGTGTGTGTGTGTGTGTGTGTGTGCGCGCAAGCGTACGTACGTGCACACGCCTGTGCGAGCAACTGTGTACTGTGTACTCTTCACCTACTGCATTATGTATAATATGATATTATTAATGAATTATATACATTTAACCACATAAACCCTCTATACTTAGTAAACTGGACCTGAGTTTGCTTACTTTTTCCATCTACACAAAATCTCTTTGCCCAAAATAGCTGATCTACAAGCTCACAACACATCGCATTGTGACGCGTTGTGAGCTTGTAGATTGGCAATTTTGGCTAATGTTCCCCCCAGAATATGGACGCTGGGCTTCAAGTAGTTAATGCGTACGTAAGTTTTGCAGTGTCTACTGTATCATCATGTATCAGCATTTATCATTTGCTGGAAAGTGGCACAGCGTGATCATTTTGATCAATTTGAATTGGACTGTAGCTTACACATGGAAATGAAACCCACTCACAGTAAGCCAATCACTAAGAAGAGAGGAGGAGGCTGTATCTCCTGTCTTTACTCTGTCTTTGCTCTGTAAACTCTGCATAGCATCAAAAGATGTCAAGGCCTTATGAATGAGAGGAGCTTTCATCAGAACAGACTGCACTTCATACACACACTTGCTGTACACATACGCTCATGCACGCACGCACACATTTGCTTGCTCGCTCGCCCACTAACTCACTCACTCACTCACTCACTCACTCACTCACTCACTCACTCACTCATTCACTCGCCCACTAACTCACTCACTCACTCACTCACTCACTCACTCACTCACTCACTCACTCCATAACACATTCACTTGAAGTGCTCTCCTGCTTGCAGTGCTGAAATCAAGAGCCTTGCAAATCACTGGTACAACAGGATTTCTACTGTGCAACGTTTAAATAAATAAAAAATGGAAACTATCACAAGGGTTATTATATATTAGAAAAGACTGCAATAAGAAGGTCTCATATTGCCCATAAGGAACACTGGTCATCATGCTAAAACCGCCAGACAGTTTTAGAATACCCCCCTGGTAGTTATTTCCCAATTTTTCCACTCTTGTTCTTACAAAAGAATTCCGTTCTTCACTGTCAACAAATTCCCTATCAAACAGCTGAGTGTGTATGTGAATGTCCTTGTAAGGGCATTTCTGTCTATGCGTTATCACTCACTGCAGTTATCTGAAATCGCATTGGCGTGCGCGCATGTGTGCACGTGCATGCACGCGTAGTACGTGCTTCCACTCGTAGTACGTGCTTGCACGCATATACCTGTACGTGCTTGCACGCGCATTGTGTATCTACCTGTGCATGCAGACGCATGTTTGTTCATGTAAGCGAGTGTGAATGTGTTTATGCAGCACACAGCTGCATGGAGGGACGGTCAATAATAACGATCGCACTCTCAACTACGCCTTTTACCCTGCTTCTCTCTGCTGCATGCACTGCATACCAACACTGGCTGACTGAGAGCCTCCACTGTTCCTGCAGTATGTATATATCATCATTGTCGGGCAGAAAGCTTGTATCTCTATATTTTATCTTTTGATGTTTTTTTTCACGAATGAATGCCCTGTTTTATACTTGTCACATGAAAGCAGCAAGAAATAGCAGATCTACGAGCTCACAATGCATCGCAGTGCAACACGTTCTGAGCTTGTATATCTACTATTTGTGCTTTATTTTTTATTTTTAGATTGTTTGAAAATGTTTTAATACACCTATAATGACATGCCCAAAATAGTGGTTAAGACGGTCTGTGGGTTTTATTAAGAGCATGGCTTTGACAAAATAATAACTAAATTGGATCCATTAGAAAACTGTTTTCTTTTCCCATTTCCTGAAAAGAAACAGTTTTGGACGTACTATGTTTTTGGCCGACAGCGACAATACACTATTATGTGTGAGCGTGTTACACATTATGAAGCATGCTTTTCTTTGGCCCAAAAGTCGGTGCGTAAATAGCTATGGCATCACTTCACCCCAGGTGGCATGCTGGGCTGCCAGTCTCCTGGCCAGGTGCTTGGCATGGCCAGTGCCTGCCTGGGACACAAGAGCCTTTCTGTGGAGGACCACTCAATAGATTCAGTCAATCTCCATACAAGCTGCACTGAGCTGTCAACCAGTTTCCCTTTCAATTGAGGAGCTTTGTAGTTTTAGGGGGGAGGGGGGTTTGTATATATATATATATATATATATATACGCACGTACGCACGCACGCACGCACGCACGCACGCATGCACGCACGCACACACCACACACACCACACACACACACACACACACACACACACACACACACACACACACACATATATATATATATATATATATATATATATATATATATATATATATATATATATCCCTAAAACTACTATCTAATTGCTAGAAACCTTGTATGTTGTTTTTTTGGGAAATGAATTCCCCACTTTGTCGTACAAGAGTGACAAGCAAAATAGCAGAGCTTCAACATCTGCTATTTTAACTATGTGTTGTTAAAAGTGTTCAATTCTGTCCGTGGGTTTTATGAATATTCAAGGAATGAAAAGTATTAACAGAGCGTGTGACTAAATAATATTGGATCCATTGGAACACATTTCTTGAAAAGTAATCGCTTTGGACATCGGTTTCCACCCGATAGCGACGATATAGACTTTTGCTCCTTACTCAAACAATTCCTTGTGAATTATGAAAAGTAATGATGAGGCCTGGACTGAAAGGCAGCATCATAAATGCTAAATTACTAACTTTCTTTCTTTTTACCAGGTTGCCAAACCTGGTCTATATCTACACTCGCTAGTCCTGACTTGTTTGCTAGTCGTGACTTTTCCCTCATTGGCTGGTC
>NC_137609.1:21199418-21206918 GCF_963280865.1 Gymnoscopelus braueri | reverse complement strand
CCTGCAGCTTGCTGTCTCCTGCATGCCCATTACAGAACGGACGCAAATCATGTAGGACAGTGTACTCCTAAGTATACTGTGGCCATGTATTAGTACTAGGCACACTAATTCTAGCATACACGAATATATGCACATCTCAATACGGCTATGAATAACAACTACAGTACATGAGCACCTTGCTTAGCGCCTAGATGACCATCGGCAAACAGTGTTCACCTGACTCCCCGAGATTTCGTCACATGGTACCATTCCCCCATTACGTCTGAGCTGGCATTACATTCACTTCGTATACAATAACATTGTCAGTGTTAAGCCTGATTCATGCTTCGGTGTGCGGCTGCGTGCATAGTATAGCCGACCTATCAGCTCACAATGTGTCGCGGATGCAACGCATTGTCAGCTTGTAGATCTGCTATTCTCGAACGTTGTCACCGCGCGACACCATCTCGCCACGGAGCATGAATTAGGCTTTAATTTATCCATGTGGTGCCATTTGTACACTCTGAGTTAAATTAACTCTGAGGGTTTTCACTGTGTACACAAAAAGGCTTTAAATACAGAGCTCATTGGCATTTCATGGTAATTTGCAGTGGCAAGGAGGGCAGGGCAACGCCGCTCTGTAAGTAAAGCAACGAGGGCGAGAGGAGGATTAGATAATCAAACAGTGTGCCACTTTAAATAATCTCTCGCTCCTCTGGGAGAGGTGAGACTCAAAGCTGGAGCCCTTCTATTTTAATTGTCTGATTTTCCTGTCATTACAGTTGAGGGCCTCAGTAATTCAAACCTATTAAATATTCAGGAGCCACACTGAGGATGAGACAGAATAAAGGAGGGAGGGAGAGGGGGAGAATGCTGAACACAAAGAGAGAAGGACGGAGAGAGAGAGAGAGAGAGGCATGTCTACCAAAAACGAGTATGTACAAATGTAACCAAATGGTCCCCTAAGGGTACATTTGGTTACATTTGCATACACACTCAGAGTTGAAATGGACAAATGAACACCGACTTCCGGTCAGAGGGAATGACAGAGATAAAACTACACATCATTGTTAATGATGAAACAGAGTGTCTTATGACAAATACAAAAGGACAGACAAATGTGGACTGATGAAAAGCACTGAAATGTAAGATTTTGTTTTATTTAAGGCCAATCCCCAAATTAAAAATGTGATTTACAAAAAAAAGAAACATGATCTGTGCATAAGAGAGACCCTTCCTCTTTTTAACAACAGTAACATCAATAAGATGTAATATCAGCTACTGTACATCTTGATACTGCACTTCCCTGTCTGCCATACATTAGAAAAATGAGGAGTGACAGATGATGTGAACATCTTTTTTTATTCACTTAGGCAATACTTAGCACTTAGCAACCAAATGGGATTTGTACACTCTCAGAGTTACATTTAAACTGAGGATTTTGCAGTGTAGATGGAGTCCCAGGGATTAAAAATGTTATCAAATGGGGGTCTGTGACCTAATACATATCAACCTGCATGGATCCTTGAAATTAAAAAGGTCGAGAATCACTGCTGTACCCGCCAACCGCGTTGACAGTGTGTGGAGCTCTCCGTGGTGCTGAAATGCATGTCTATGAGCAGCTTGTCAGTGGACAGTGAAGAAACACAGGCAGTGAAGGACAAAAGGTTAGGGATTCCCAAGAACTGGAACAGCACATGCAGTGCTAGCCTGTTCTTTCTTTAACCCATTAAGACCGGGAACGCATGTGTCATTTTTTGATTTGAGCTAAAAAGCATTATTTTACACTTTTGCTATTCAAAAACCAAGTGCCGCGCTACAAGCTTGTAGATCTGTTATTTTGCTAAATTTTGGAAAATGTGTGCAAAGCTTGAAATATATATATTTTTAAGCGAACATATGTAACTAAAATCTTTGCTTCTGGGAGTCCCTGGAACAAAATGTTTTGAGATGGGGGTCTGTGGCCAAATACATATCATTTTGGGGTCCTTGAGATGAAAAAGTTTGAGAACCACTGACATACATAGCAACATACGTTTTTTCAAAAAACTGTTAGGATTTAGAAGACATTTTGTAGAATCGGAACCTCAGGACAGACAGACAGACAGTCAGACAGACAGACAGACAGATATTAAGTCAGGCAGGAAAACAGAGAGGAAAAGATACATCTATTCAACGTGTCATTCACCCATTGCAGCTCATAACAGCCGATTACCAGGCTTATTAAAGCGGCAGTCTCTCTATAAGAACAGCTGCCAGCTTTACACACTTGATCCTGCGTCTGTTTAATGAAGCTAAAACGTGTCTCGGCAATACATATGCTCTAGTTATGAGGCCCTGACAAGCTCTTGACACAGCATAATATGCCTCGCAACAGTAAATTTCCTGAACACACACAACCAAGCTGTATCAACTCATCATAATGATTCCAGACTGTGAATGTTTAGGCAAATAGTTAATGATAAATAAAAAAAATCAACATTGCAATTATAAAACTGTCCAAACTGTTGTTATTCATTTATTATGTGTTCTCCTTGATCATCCATATTATGTTATGCAAACACCCACTGTAGATCATGTGGGAAACCGATAAACCAAACATCCTGAGTGAGTGGTGGATGTCAAAGGGGAATCCCCACTGGCACAAGGGAAATATTAGGCTTCTGGGTGTCAGGCAGGGTTACTTTGTTACACATACAGTACATACATAAACGCACGCACGCACGCACGCACGCACGCACGCACGCACGCACGCACGCACGCACGCACGCACGCACGCACGCACGCACGCACGCACGCACGCACGCACGCACGCACGCACGCACGCACGCACGCACGCACGCACGCACGCAAACAAACCGATAGAGCTTGTAGATCTGCTATTTTCAGTGCACAACACCGGCACGCAACTAAGTACAAATCACCCTATAGGCTACTGTTTGTTTGTGGACTCCCCTCTCCCATGCAGGGGTCTCTGTATAGTTACCTTCCTCTAAAGGTGTTAGGTCCCAGGCAAGTGTCACAGCAAGAATTAGATTACAAGGTCAGTATGTCAGGTCATTGCAGCCTAGATTCATTCATTAGTCAAGCTGGAAATGTATGGCCACTTAGAGGTAGTACACTACACACACAATAACAGTCCATACACTCCAGTGTTGATTTCGTCGATTAAAACTATGAGATTTTTTCGGCTACCTTTTTTCACTGACGAAAACTAAATCAAAACTAAATCAAAACTAAGCTATGATGACTAAAACTAAGACTAAATATATTGTCAATTTCGTCAAAAACTAGACTAAAATGTCAGCGAGGGACTAGTGGAGAAGAGATCCAGTAGAACTAAAAGACAAGTCATTTTATGTTTGGTTGCGCTCAGGTGTTGCGCTCTGAAAATAGCAGATCTACAAGCTCACAACTCGCACTGCGACGTGTTGTGAGCTTGTAGATTGGCTATTTTCAGCATGCAACCAAGTGTAAAATCAGCCATTATAAGGCACCGCCAAAATACATTTTAGACGACTAAATCAACTGTAGATTTAGTCAACTATAATCTTATGATATTTAGTCGACTAAAACTAGACAAAAAAGGATGACTAAAATATGACTAAAACTAAATGGAAATTGTATTCAAAAGTCTATGACTAAAACTAAATCAAAATGTGCTGTCAAAATCAACACTGATACAATCATACACCTATGTGACCGGATACAGTGCCAAGTGCCATGTAGGCACTAGCCATTTATCAGCTTTTTACAGATTATGAAAGTACAGAATGTAAGCTTTCAAGTGATGTCTCACACATTGAAATCTGAAAAACATTGCAAGAACATATGCTTATTGTAATGTTGTTCAACCTGCGCACATGCACACATTCAGAATATATAAAGATGTGATACAAATTCAGCTGAATGCTGGAGCCCTGTTCTCAGAGTGCCTACAGTAGGCTACATACAATTCAAAACACTTGGCTGAACCCGCCCTTTTTCTACTACAACATACATGTCTTGTCCTATAGATGAAACACAACAGGCCTGTTTTCAGCATCTCACAATTGCACCCTTGCTCCTTGTCTCTCCTTACTTACGCTATACCCTTTTTTTTGGCTCTAATCTCAACACCCTCCACTAGCCATCTCCATCTCTCCCTGTCTCCTCTGTCTGCTCATTTGTTATGGGCTGTCTATCCTCAGTGACCCCCCCCCCCCCCACCACCACCACCACAACCCCCCATACACACACACACACACACACACACACACACACACACACACACACACACACACACACACACACACACACACACACACACACACACACACACACACACACACACACACACACACACACACACACACACACACACACACTCTCTCTCTCTCTCTCTCCTGAGGCGGAGCATTAGCTTGCGGTGGTCAGGCCGCCTGACAGCTGTACCACCTGAAGAATATCAATCAATGTTGCCGTGGAGACGGAACCATGTTCCCTCTCCTTTTTTTGCTTTTATCTTCCTTTTCCTTAATATCATCACCTCCACGTTACATGTGTTTCCCTCTATGGACAGAATGTCACAGTGCATATCACATCATTTTGTATACAGTAGCTTAAAATGTTGGGTCAGTAAATATATTTCATGGGATTGCCATTATAATACACTAGGGTTATTAGCCTCCGCTTTTAGCTCTTGTTATTTGTTATTTTTTTAACCACTTGAGCCCTAGCTTTTGTTATTCTTTTTTTAAACCACCTGAGCCCTAGCATCCCTATTCTGGGGGGAATAGAACGTTCGCACAAAATAGACAATCCACAAGGCCACAGCGTGTTGCGACGTGCAAATTTGATGTAGAGGGGAAAAAGAGCACACCAAGTACCGTGCCAACTCAGGTCAGTTTTACTAAGTATAGAGGGTTTAAGATTATTTCAGGACATTTGTGCTTTATTTGCTAGCTCAATGAGACACATATCAAGTGCTGTTTATGAAATCTGACACGGGTCTAGAGAAGGATATAAACCCATTAAGGTTGTAATTGGTCAGCGCAACAAACCAGTTGAGCTAACAGGGCGCTCCATCCTCCACCTATGTTTGGGCTTGAATATGTCAAGCATGAGATGCTATTTTTAAGTCCTAAGACAGATCTATTAGGACGGAAATATTTAGGGACCTTTGGGTGTTAATTTCTTTGAGGTGTGACAAATTGTGTCACGGGTGAAAAGGCGGAGATGTCTCAGGCTATCACTTCAGATGAGCCAAGCAGACAAGCGTGAGATGGAAATGTCTGCCACTTCTAGCACATGACATTAGGCACAACAAACTGAGCACTGTCTACATTAAACCCTCTATTCTTAGTCAAACGCACAGAGTTACAACTGAACTTGGACCGATTTTTTCCATCTACACCAGATCTCTTCGCTAAATAGCCGATCTACAGCCTATCTACAGTACAAGCTCACAAGTTGTGAGCTTGTAGATCTGCTATTTTGGCGAATGTTCCCTCCATAATAGGCATGCTGGGGTTCAAGTGATTAAACAGTATGATGCAAAAAATAGGACACCAAAAAGTGCTTTAAGCTTTATGGGGTATTTCCATTTATATTTTTATTTAATTTGTATTCTCAGTCAATTATTGTTCTACCAAGAGCTCTCATTGCACAGGGTAAAAATGCATGGAGAATAAAAAGCGGTAATTAACCAAATGAGATCAAAGGGAAAAAAAGCATTTAGACACTATACGGTTATCGGTTATACTGTATACTATAAGTGTAGGCCACTAAAGGAGAACAGTTCTGAAATTGGTTGTGATTATTTCAACGAGCAACAATCTATCATGAAAGGAAAAAAAGCTGTCAGGAGACCAATCAACATCGTTTCGTCTAATTGCTCCAATCTAGCTTGCCATACGGTGCTCATTCCCACTTCAACCCTCATCATCTCTCAGCCATTCCCCAAACAGAGCCCAGCCCTAGTGCTGTACATAATGCTAACCAGTGAAATGGCTCCCCATAGACCAGGCCACCGGTGCTACTAGAGTGCCAGGCCTGCCAGTGGAGGGTTAAGTAAATATTGGGCGAGGCAGCTGCTCTCAGAGTAACACTGACTGCCTGTGTTCCCGCCTGGTCCCAGCCCGGTATAAATCACACACAGCAATTAGTGCCATGCCGTCTCTCTGCCCTCGTTAAACAGCCCCGCCTGCTGAGGAAAGCCATAAACACCCTCTAGCTATGGTGGAGGGAGGGAGGGAGGGGTGTATGGATGGATAAAAAGACACATCAATGTACATGTACTGTATGTACACAGCAAAAGTGTAAGAGAGTTTGTGAGAGTTTAACCACTCTCAGGAGTATTTTATAATTCAGATATTCCAAAATGAGCCAATCTACAAGCTCACAAGTAGTGTAGTGTCATGACACGTTGTGAGAAAAAAAGAATCTGTTACTGTATTTGTTTTTTAAAGTCCAAAAGATTTAAATTAGTTCTTTGCCCAAAATAGGGATTCCAGAGTCACAATACACTCACAGAGTTGAATTAACACTACAGAATTCACTGTGTACTTTATGAATGTAGAGCACGGGGTGGATCCTTTCAACCTATAGTGTAAATAGGTATTATGTATTAATATCATATCCCACTGAAATGAGGCATGATACACAATTACACATGATGTACAATTCAAAAACATCACCACACTGTGATAAATATTATGAACTGTCATCCATTCATCTTTCACCTACAGAATTTTGAGCCCACAGATTGGCCTAGAGTTTAAACCTGTCTAATAAATGATGTAGTCTTTAAAGGTAGAAATGCTACATTCTGCTTTGTTAAACATCGGTTTCACTATTTTGATACTTGAGTTGTTGACAAGTGTGTGTAGCTTCTTTGGCATGCACAATTAAAACAACATAAACCAAAGACTATGTTGAGTCAGTACAGTAACCGTCACTGAGACGATTTCATCAGCCAGGACGTCAAATCACCTAAAATGTCCAATTTAACATTCTATGTAATTCGGCCATTAAAAACAACAGCTCGTGAAAGGAGAATAGCCACCAGGACCCCATATTACCATATTGTTCTAAATTACCCCAATCACCAGGGGAGCATTTAACATGCCACCACCCACTGGAGGGAAAAAAAGAAAAAAAGTCTCACAAATAACGTCAAAATGAATGTAATTGATTTACATTCCACTTTCTTTCTGATTGTGCTACCAGTTGCTGTTGTGTCCGGGGTAATTAGGAGGTAATGAGGGTGTAATTGGGCATTGGGCACGTGCAGTGACGCAGAGCACGGGTGAGAGAGAGGGAGAGAGAGAGAGAGAGAGAGAGAGAGAGAGAGAGAGAGAGAGAGAGAGAGAGAGAGAGAGAGAGAGAGCACTCAGGTGCCAAACGACTGGCCTTGTCTGAGGGAGAGCCTGGCTGCCTGCAGCGGTGCTGTGTAGAACGGGCAGACAGCCCATGCGCCAGGGAGGGGAGAGAGAGAGAGGGGGGGGGGGGGGGGTGGAGGGGATGGGAGGACCATGGGTG
>NC_137609.1:21184418-21194418 GCF_963280865.1 Gymnoscopelus braueri | reverse complement strand
TTTGGGGGTCCTTGACATGGAAACGTTTGAGACCCACTGCTCTGGAGGACTCTGGTACATGGACTTCGTAGAAGCGGGGGATTCAAGGACAGGAATTAAGAGGTTAACATGCACATGCACATCTGCTTGGATGGACAGAAATGTGTACATGTGCATGTACTCTGACTGGCATGGGCACACAAACACTTGCACGCATACGCATACGCACTCACACACACATGCACATGCACACGCACACGCGCGCACACACACACACACACACACACACACACACACACACACACACACACACACACACACACACACACACACACACACACACACACACACACACACACACACACACACACACACACACACACACACACACACACACACACTGTCACACACACACGCACACACACACACTGTCACACGCATGCCACATGACAAAGTACCCAGCATCAAAGCATCAAATTGGCTTGAGCCTGACTGCCTTTTTAGTGTGAGGCCAGCCACTCATTAGATCCCAATTAGGCATGAAAGTACCCGGGTTACCCTCACTTAGCCTCAGAAATCAGTGAGTAGAGGACAGCAATACCAGTAGTAGCACTACTGAGATCCATTCTGGCCAATAAGTAAACATGGCGTTTTATGGTAGGTCTGCGTTGAATTCTGTTGTTCTTGGCAGCCATCTGAAGACAGGAGATAAGAGGTCCTATTCAAGCCACCGAATGGCAGTTAGCCAATGTAATCCTATTTAACAAGATCTGGGCTGAATCTCAAGGTGGGGTGGGGTCTGGAGTTAGGGTGGCGTGCATTGATGGGGTCACACGAGGAGTCCATCGGCGTCAACTTGTGGCTTTCTGCGGTAAGTTTGGTCCAAAACCTTGTTGTTGTTTTTAGTTTTTTTTACACTGCACCAGTGGTGGACAAAAGTACTCAGCTACTCAAAATATATACATAAAGTACAGTACTCAAGTACAGGTAAATGCATTACTGTCCACCACTGCACCACAACACATCACAAATATTGAGGATTTCTTGATTAAACATAACATTCCTTTTGATAACAACACAGTTTTGACCCAAGTTAAGTACGGTACGGTGCATGTCATCTTATGTTGAAATGCAACTCTGCGAGAACAGAACGGACAGGAAGTAAATGACACTCTCCTCCATGAACCCATCAGTTCTAACAAACTTTACAGAGGGTTCACCCAAGAACAAAAATATTGGCAGCCATAAGCTGCTGGCCGCTTTAACTCATTTATTTTCTTCCGCGCTAATTCCTCCTCTCTCCATATGTTGAGGAGTGGAGGGGATTAGGCCATCCTGTCTGGACACAGGCCTTAATCATGCTGTGGTTCATCGTGTGTCCCTGCCCTGTGTGTATGCATGCGTGTGGGGCTCTAAGCCTAGATGTGGGTCCATGGGGCCCCCAGGACAGCCTGCTGTAACCCAGCCATCAGTGCTGGTTGCTGCTGCTGGCGGTGCTAGCAGCACGACTTATGTGTGTTATGAGTGTTAGTGACCAAGAGACCCAGTGACAGATTCATTCAACCTCTGACAAGCCAGGTACTGTGAGGAATGCGTGATTAAAGGGTCTTCAAAGGATGGAAACGTGTACAGTATATACTGTATAGATAGAAATTGTTTAACAGTGCGAATACGTTTCTGAGCTGCAAACTGTGGCAGGGTAACACTCTTTTAAAGGGAGAGGTATCCCTGGCATCCCTATTTTGGCCATGTCATTATAGGCGAACATTTTCACAAAAAATGCAAAACATTTCAAAACATAAAAAAATACGCATTATGAGCTTGTAGATGGTTTATTTTTGAAGTGGGGCTTAAGTGATCAATGTAGTCATCGCTGTTATCTATCCGGTTTCAGCATGTCATCATTCTGGACCATAAAAGAGAATAGATTTTGAATTTATCTGATTGGAAAAAAATCATGTACAGTATATGTTCATTCCCGCTGGATGATGCATTGGCGTACTGTAGCTGCCTTGGGCAGCTTCTGTAGCAAGGTCGTGTCATAACTTGAAGACACAATCCTTGTCACCCCCCCCCCCCTCCCCCCGGCTGGTGTCACCACACCCTCCCCACCTCTTCTCATTAGCAGGTATAATCCCTGAAGGCCCATCTGCCAGACACCCGTGCACACAAGCCACAAAGCACAAAGCAAACAAGGCATGAAGGAACTGGCCATCAGAGGAACCATTACAGGCCCTCTTTCAATGCGATTGCCTGATCACTTACCAAGTTGCTGTGTTTGCTCAGGCCCTACAAAGGCATACAATAGTGGTACTATAGCGCTGCTCTTTCACACAGATAAGGGACTGAGATGCAGGAGAATGATTGCGAGTGATGAGCAACAGACACACACACACACACACACACACACACACACACACACACACACACACACACACACACACACACACACACACACACACACACACACACACACACACACACACACACACACACACACACACACACACACACACACACACACACACACACACACACACACACGCACACACACCTGTTCCTCGCATGCACATGGTTCCTCTCATCTTCCAATACAAATACACACTGGTTAGCGATGCTGTCGAGAGCAATCTAAAATGTTCCAAAAAACACACTGTGCTCTCTTTAACAATATGTTTTCAACAAAGTGACCACAATACTAAATTGTTTACTGTTTGTGAATTGTGAAATAAACATGAACATATAATGAGACAGCAGAGAAGTGAAATGAAGAGGAAAGAATAAGCGAGTTGTATCTGAACTGTTGCGTCATATGAATGGGTTGTATTGTTTCATACGATTCCCTGACAAAACAAACCAACACTGGACTGACTGTTATGTATGCATTCAGTCCTAATTGTTAAGCCAAGCATTAAACATCACTGTGTCTTATCAGTACACAGAAAAAGGCCATTTCTTCCTGATTCAGATTGCATCCATTGACCAAAATGTTCTCTAGTCAAGCTGAAAAGACCCTCAGTTGGGCATCGACACAGTAAAAATATCTATTATGCTTTGCCCGTAATGAATGATCAACTCAAATATTCAACACTAGACTGACTGAGAACCCACTACTGTTCTCACAACAGAGGAGGTCCTCACAAAATGGATGCCTTGCACTGAGCGAGCTAGGAAAGCCGGAACAGCGGCAGCATAAGACAGAACAAACCTTGTAACCACTTCCAACCTGGCGTCCCTATTTTGGGCATGCTAAGTACAGTTGAAAACTTCCAAACATTTCCCCCAAAATTCCAGATGTGAGCTTGTAGATCTTCTATTTTCGCTATTCAGCGTATGACAAAGTATATAGGGCTTAAAGTGGTTAAAAGCCTCTCCCCTCCCATGCTTCCTTTCTTTCTTCCTGATTGAGAGAAGATTAACAAACCGCTTGTGTAACACTACTTGATTGCTTTTTTTATTTTCTTCGTCCGAGAGTGTGACAGTAACTCTGCTATGATAAGACATCTTGGGTTGTTTGGGACCGGTGAACCTCCCTCCCTCCAACCACCCACCCCTCAGGCTTTGTGGAAATGTAATCCTTGGTTTGGGGGCTAAAGGGATCACGCCACCAGAGGACACAATGTAATCAGGAACGTCATCCGCACCCCAAGAATCAGAAACGCGAGATAAATCCACACCAGCAGAGGTTTATCTATGATGTCAGTTACAACATATGCTGGCACACAGTAATTAAGAAACACAAGACACAACTCACATGTGTGTTGGCTGTCAGTCGCACCATAAAAAATACCAATATTTATTTAGATACTTAATTAACACACATAATAATGCATGTGATATTTAAACAAAATGGTTAAAATCACATCCTTTTGTATTCATACAAGTAAGACGTTACAAATATGCCATTAAATCAAGAAAACAAATAATAAACTTCTCATAATAATTAAGAAAATGAAAATGCGTGTGATTGTGTCTGTGAGTGAAAATAGTGAGAAGATGGCTGCTGGTCTGGCCTCCATTTTGGAGTGTGCAGTGACTCCAGGTCCAACCGCATGCCTATCAAACACACCTGAGGAAGCACTCATACACACTCTCAGAAACATACGCAGTAAAGAGTATACTGTTATTTGAACTATGAGAGCATAAGAAATTGACCCTACAGGCACATTTGGGTCAATTCTTATGCTCTCAAGAGTTCAATTATCACTGAGGATTTTTTTACAGTGCACACACATGTGAAAATACACATATAATATGAAACCTATACCACACTAATGCTGAGTGCAAAGCGGTGAGAGCTTGTACAAATCAAGCCGAACTGGGAAAAGAAGAAAGTGGTTGACGTGCAGTGAGCTTATAACTGTAGAGGGAGAGAGAAGCTTATCTTCCCACCCCAGCTAATGTGGGCTTCTCAATTAGATGAAAGGCTTTCTCTCCCTTTCTCTAATTTTTTGTTCAATTTCTCCAGGCAAATTATTTAGGCTGAAAAAAAGGGAAACGGGAAAGGCAAGAAAACACCATTGGCTGAGCGCTAGACGAGTCACAGGAAGGTTGAACCAATCAGGTCGGCCTGGCACTGTAAACTGAGAACCTCAGCAACAACACTATTTACTCAATGCTAGGACAACTCTATCAAGGGTATAACACATCTATTCAAGTGTGAATATAAAACCCAGAAAATACTCTATTAAAGCATTGACCTAAAATATTGTAATCATTAACAATACAATTGCATATTTTTTGCCCTCTTATAATTATTAAGTATTTTGTGACACAGTAAAGATGAATAAATGTGAAATAAAATCAGCTTGTGAGAATATGAAATGCTTATATAAGTTATCATCAAACAGTACATAACTGTTACTATCACTGCTCATTAAATATGTTTCCTCTGCATTTGAAGGCTACGGAAGATATTCTTAGCGAACACAGTTAATTCTGTATTCTGTATTATGGATTAGTGTGGATTATGCAAACGACCCTTCATGCCTTCACTTATCAGTTTAATTTCTTTGTCGTCAGAAGCATTTTTACACAGACTGCCATGGTATTGTATCTCTCTCTATAGCTGCCATGCGGAACTAAAGGATTATGCAAGCATTTCCCCAAAAATAGGTTTCCGTAACCTCAGACACAATAATATAATGCAACACAAATAAAAAATAATGTAGTCCTACAGTTTTCATTATTTAAGTGCGGCAGTTTTTTCTTTCTTGCCATTCAGTTGGTATTCAGATATTAATATCTCATTGTTGTTATTATTATAAATTATAAATTGATTGTCTTTTTTGTCCTTTCATTAATGTTTTAAAAATGTTTTTCTCTGATCTGTGAAGCGCATTGGGTTGCACTTGCTGTATGAAATGTGCTATATAAATAAAGTTTGATTGATTGATTGATTATTATTATTATTATTAATATTATTATTATATAATTATTGTTGATTATATTACTTACATATTTAATTATTCATTGAATAGTTTGCAAGTGAACAGGTACCTAACATTGAAATACTTCCTTCAAATAAAAATACATTTTTCTAATGTATTCCAAATCATCATAGGCCTACATTATAATAGCTAAAACATCAAATTAAATCATAACAATTTTAAAGAATTCTGATTGGAAATAAATGACTTAAAACATATACAGTAATTAGGTAATTTAATTGTGGCATTTAATTACAGACTGAATATTTGTTTAATAATGTTTTTCTTCTCGCAAGATCAATTAAAGAAATGACACAATTATGTCTAGCATAAAATATATTTATACACAACACAATTTGTCTTTTTTCATCAGCTGCTTTGCATTTTAAAAGAGTGTGTCATTCTAAATACATGATCCATCTCTCATAAAGAACCCAGAATGAACACCAATACAATCACCAATGTCTTACCATCTGCTCTTGTACACTTGTGTTAGAGTCAAGGTTACTTATCACAGCATGAAAAATACTGCTGCTGGAGTTTACATGACAGTGCACCTGGACTGACTGGGAGCGGGCCTGGGAGGTGGGGTGAGGGAGAATTCCCAGAATGCTCTCTGCAGACAATGCACACACAGCCCAGGGACACCTGCCCAAGACGTCTATCTATCAAGGTGATTTCCCATGGTGTGTTGCCTTGGAGATACCTTTCCACAGGTCACCTTTATCCTGGCACTATCTCCCTGATGAATTTATTCACTTCATTATTCCTTGTTTTTGATTAGCATCGGCGAACAGGGTGTGTGTCTGTGTGTGTGTGTGTGTGTGTGTGTGTGTTTGTGTGTGTGTGTGTGTGTGTGTGTGTGTGTGTGTGTGTGTGTGTGTGTGTGTGTGTGTGTGTGTGTGTGTGTGTGTGTGTGTGTGTGTGTGTGTGTGTGTGTGTGTGTGTGTGTGTGTGTGTGTGTGTGCGAGAGGTTGCTATTCATTGCTTCATTCATCTTCTGACTGACTTTTGTGACAGCTGGGGTTTGAGCCCCCTGAACCCCCACACATCGATGCCTTTCTGTAACCGTAATTGTGCATTACTGAGGTAAGAATTTATTTTTGTCCTATATAGCAGAGAGTAAGTAAGGGCCAGGAGACCGAGCTAATGTTGTTTTCAGAGAATACAATGAGGGGGGGGGGGGATTAGCCCTAAGAAAAGCTATCAAAGGTTTTCGTTGAAGTTTTACATCTGTATGAAACACTGAAAATGGACTGCATGTACGTTCATTCTGCACTGTAAAAACTGACATTGAGGATTTTACAGCAAGGCTCAGGTAGCTAGAGCAGGACTAGCCTATATGTCACTGATGATGTGTGCACAAAGCACAATTAACCACTTAGCCCTATATACGGTACTTCGTCGTACAACAAATTGTGAAAATGGCCTATTTCCAAGCTTGTACATGTAGATCTGCTGTTTTTGCTATTTTTCAAAATGATCATTTATTATTATAATTATGATAATTATTATTATTTTCACCTGTAATATATCATGCCCAAAAAATAGCGATGCCAGGGTGGAATTGGTCAAGGCCCACTACTGAGCATTCATTTTGCACTCAAGCCACGAGGATTCACTGAAAAGCTCAAATGCTGCTCTCAACAATAACACGTTGGCACACTCTAAAATCCTAAGAGTAAATTTAAGAAAGATGTAATGAAAATGAGGACTGCATGCCATGAGTCTGCATTAAACTTCAAATCATGTTTTAGATTTTTTTTTTTTTTACCCCGCCTTCCTTTTTGACAGAAAATGCAGCAGATGCATTGACGGAAAATGCAGCACAGGCACAGAGAGAGGAGGTGAAGAGGGAGAAAGACAGAGTGATAGATAGAGAGACACACAGAGGCAGAGAGAGAGAGAGAGAGAGAGAGAGAGAGAGAGAGAGAGAGAGAGGGAGAGAGTGAGTGAGTGGCGTGCACGGACAGCCCCTCTGTCTCTCAAAGACACTGCAGCAGCTGCATGCAAGCGATAAGAGCAGTCATTCACTTCCAACTCCCCCCTCTGCCTCCTACGCACGTACACACACACACACACACGCACACATGCACACACGAAAGCAAGCACACACACACACACACACACACACACACACACACACACACACACACACACACACACACACACACACACACACACACACACACACACACACACACACACACACACACACACACACACACACACACACACACACACACA
Organism: Gymnoscopelus braueri; assembly: GCF_963280865.1. Classification (NCBI taxonomy): domain Eukaryota; kingdom Metazoa; phylum Chordata; class Actinopteri; order Myctophiformes; family Myctophidae; genus Gymnoscopelus; species Gymnoscopelus braueri. The sequence goes on along the minus strand of NC_137609.1, from coordinate 21,186,763 downwards.
CACACACACACACAGACAAAGGCACGCACACATCGACCCAAAGCAGGTTCCCTGGCCGCAGATGTGGTTATTTGGAGAAAGCCATTGTCACTATAATAGTCAAGAGGTCTTCCTTAAGGATCATCTTTTTTCTTGTGACGTCAGAGTCGTCAGCAGCAAGGTGAAACACTAGCGAGCCAGAGGGCCGCAGAGCAGAGGAGGAGTGGAGGTATAACACAGAGAACCAATGGCCGTCCCTCCTTTATCGCTGACAGAGTATAATCGCACGGTGCTAAGCAGGCAGCAGCACAGGATCCCTCAGCTTGTGACTGACACTATACCCTGTTTGTCCGCCTCGTCTGGGGACGGGACGATAATCGTTACTATCGTTTATCGCGATAAAAAACACTCACAATAATCGTACACCTTAATCACCTTAATAATCTCCTACATCAAATCTCTTCGCCAAAATGTCCTATTACGCTGGCTAGCTGTCAGGGCCATTGACCTGCGGGCAATAACATTTTTATCAGATTCATGATACACCGATACATGAATTTGATCTAAGATTATGATAAGTCTGCATTTTGAGCCATTGAGTTCCAGTCCTTGTGTTCTAAGCTGGCACTATACGGTACTGTAAACTTAAATGCGACATATATACACGTTATATTGACAGGTTACTGAAAATAAATTAAACTCCAGAGACCACCACACTTAGACTATGTGGTAGCAAACAATCAAACCCCAAAATAATTTGATTTTCACCAAAAAAATAAACTATTATTTTGCCTCCAGTGTGACATTTGAAATACAAAACTCCCACCACTGACACGTATGCCAATCATTTTGATCCACTGATAACACTCAGACCTCAAATCCATATAGTCCATAGAATCTCTAAGTGCCAATTAATTGGTGGATCCTTCCACGATTAGCTCATGTTGCGCTTATAGCTAATCTGTATCTTGGCGGGGAGCCACGTGTGACCTGGCTTCCATCCAGATCTAGTGAGCTGTGGAGGCAGCAGCCATTGGCTATAGCACAACACAGCACAGCTCCAGCAGATCCCAGAACAGCCTGGGGAAGATGTGCCAAACTGCAGCAGCACAAAGGAGACCACACTGTTTATCAAAGATTAAGCAGTGTTTAGTCTCTCTCTCCCCATCCCTCGCCCCATCCTACACTCTAATGTACGCATGTGCACATCAATCACTCACATGTGTGTGTGCATCGCACGCACGCACGCACGCACGCACGCACGCACGCACGCACGCACGCACGCACGCACGCACGCACGCACGCACGCACGCACGCACGCACGCACGCACGCCACACACACACACACACACACACACACACACACACACACACACACACACACACACACACACACACACACACACACACACACACACACACACACACACACACACACACACACACACACACACACACACACACACACACACACACACACACACACACACACACACACAACCAGCACCAGCACCAGCTCACACCCTAATTGTCCCTAGCACTGAGTTTAATAAATAACAAATTGTGATTATTGGTGAAAAAACTGCATAAAACAGAGAGAGAGAGAGAGAGAGAGAGAGAGAGAGAGAGAGAGAGAGAGAGAGAGAGAGAGAGAGAGAGAGAGAGAGAGAGAGAGAGAGCAGGGGGGGCATCAGCCAATTTAATTAATATCTAATTTGTGTGGAGCAGAGGTTGTATGCTAAAGAATGTAGTAACCACATACTGTACTGTAGATGATCATTAATGGCTTACACCGTATAGAATAGTGTACATAAAACATTCATAACGTATCTATAATTGTATGTTCACACTATACTGCTGTTATGATGCTAGTTTTCATATAACTGTGTCATATGCACTTTTATGTAACATTTGATACACACTTTTTTAACAATACACGCTATAGAAACCTTATTGCTACAGATATTTCATTCTACCATTCTACCAAAGTATTTTGACACAATTTATAAAATAAACTTTTTTAAAATTGATAACATTTTTCCTCCAACAACTCACTTTGGGACAGTTCCCCATTCTCCATTATTATCATAATTATTTTATGTTTACAGTTAAATATCCATTAAAACAGTCTTTACCCACAATACATAGGCCTACGCATTAACATTTTGGTGCATTTGCCTACTAGAATCATTTGTATAATCCTTTAACAAATTTCGGTAACAATTGCCATCAAATCATTAACAAATTATTGAAAGCTGTTTTTTGTTCGGGGGTCTAAAACGCCTGAGTAAATGGGGTAGACCAGCGATTCTGTGGGCTCCCGGTTTTCCTCGCCCTCATAGCTTATCATGCTGCTTGCACACTGC
>NC_137609.1:21166918-21179418 GCF_963280865.1 Gymnoscopelus braueri | reverse complement strand
AGGTGCAAAGTTAAAAAACTAATTTGGTAAACTCAAATGCAGTCCATGCATTTGGTTGTCGATGCATATAACATTAATTCAAGTCATCAGTATAGTCTACTTTGCCCCATGTTTGGTGGACCCAAATAAACATGAATTTGCCTAAGCTTATGCTGTGTTTACTTTAAAGTTATGCTTTAACCACTTAAATCCCATATGGTTGAGCGGAGTCCCTCAGGGATCTATGCTAGTGTATTTTCCGTCTTCTGTTATTGTGCGGAACGCTTTAGCTGAAAATAGCCGATCGACAAGCTCACAACGTCTCACGTTGTGATGCGTTGTGAGCTTGTCGGTCTGCTATTTTTCTGCGAAAGCTTTCGCCACAATACCGATGCTGGAGTTTAAGTGGTTAACCACCAACAAATAGCTAAAATAGTCAATATACACGCTCTGCTATTTTTCATATTTTTGAAAACGTTTGGCAATTCTGGAAAATGTCCACCTATAATATCTAATATTTTTGCAACATTGATGAATGAATAAAAGAATGGTGGGTTTCATTTCGATCTCAGGCAGCTGGCCCCACTGACAGACAGACCACATACTATGCTATACCGCACAGTAGCTTTTTATGGGTGTCCCAAATGAATGTATTTTTTATTGTCATCCATACATTTGTGCCAGTGGACCAACCAGGGCTGTGTAAGTGGTGCATTGTTAGTCTACCCTGCAACAACTCAAAGTGCTCTATGTCCAGTGAGACTTGGATTGGTGCTGCACGTTATGCTACACCTCTCTAAACAGAACACCATCCAGTCAATAATTCATACCAGAGACAGAAATGCCTTATTTCTCTAAGCTAGTTTTTCTTTCTTACGAGTGTTGATATTATTTTAATTTGATTAAATAAAAATATTCGTATACTGCGATTGACCAATACGAGTTGGGGTTTGATCAACTTCCACTGCTGCCTGCCAGTTAACGTTCACGCACACACGCACACACACACACACACACACACACACACACACACGCACACGCACACGCACACGCACACGCACACGCACACACACACACACACACACACACACACACACACACACACACACACACACACAGAACATTCTTGAAATTGCACAAAAAAAATGTTGTGTGGCACTGAGAATGAGGGGAATGGACTGACGGTATGATGCGTGCACTGAGATGTGAATAAAGACCATTTGCTCATGGATTCATAGGCTTCCGTCATCCATTATTGAGCATGGAGAAGAGCATAGGATTGGTGGCTGGATGATTTTTTTGACAGCGTTTACATGGCTGACAGCTACAGATGTGATCATTTGAACAGCGCAAGATAAATACTTTGACAGTTCAGCATTGTTTTTTGCAAAGAAAAATGGGTAAGTAATGTTTTGAAAGGTCCAATAATTGCTTTGACACAATACAAATAACTAAAAGTGCTAAAAATACAAGGGGGGTAGCTAAAACAGTGTAGTAAACAACAGCTTTCAGTCTAAGTTCAGGATTCAATATAAAACATACTGTATGTATTTGATCAGCAGGATAACACTTATATGCCCACAGCTCAACAAACCTCCTCGTGGCAAATCCATTTATGGACAATTAAGAGATTGCTATAGATTTCAACATGGCTGCTTTCGCCTCAGCAGACAAATGTGAAGCGTCAACAAAAAAGGCAATTTCTAGCCAGCGTTTGCCCTCCATCCAAAAGCAAAATGACATTAGCTCTTGTCTATTGAGTTTGTTAAATGCCCCACATAAAGTGAATTTACCCCCCAGGGCTGGGAAACAATCACGCAGGCGAGCGTTCCATTTAAGTGATTTGAATGATCTGAATGCTGCAGTGGCTCCGATCAACCAGAGAAATGGGTCAATAGACATGGAGACTAAGTGACATGGCTGGCAGCCTGTGCTCTCGTGGAAGACCGACACAAGAGTGAGACCTCACTGTCCTCACTGTCATTGGGTCAGACAGACATGGTCCCACACACACACACACACACGCACACGCACACGCACACGCACACGCACACGCACACACACACACACACACACACACACACACACACACACTGGCCCAGAAACACACAAAAACCAGTGGCTTGTCTGGTTCGTGGCCCCAGCGTTGTCTCATGTCAATAGGTCCCTTCACACAGACCACACATAGCTCTCTGTTGTCACAACCCTAACCTCATGCCAAGATGAACTGCTTATTAATAGATGACAGATCAATTAAAAGAAAGTGGGATGTGCAGCGGCACGACAAAGTACAAACCAAAATATTCACTGCCATTCGTCTAGTCTACAGGATGGATTTATCTGTAAGGTATCACTTACAGTTATATATAGATAAAATGAGAATCCAACAGGGACAGCTCTGCATAAAGATAAAGTGTCTAGTGTCTACTCTACAGTATATTGCATTACACAATACTGTCATAATATAGACTTTCAGACATAGTAGCTTGTCTAGGTCTTGTAAAGGAAGATGCCACAACTTACTTTCTGCGTTGATTGACATTGTGTCTTTCTCCCAGGACACTACGGTTATGTAGGCCTCCACTGAGGCAGGGATAATGCACTTGAAGACCGCCACATTGCCTCTCATGGCTTTCTGATCCTCCACCCGGACAGTGTAGGGCTCTCGTAGGACTGGAAGGAGAAGATAGGGAGGTTTAATGTGTATTAATGGTTTCAGTAGTACTATTGCTACTAGGTGAATAGTGAATAACAAACAATCTGAGCTGGTAATGGATGAAATAATATTTCAGGATGAACATTTTTGTTGACTTGTGTAGTTACTGTAGCTAAATAACAGCATTTTCTCTGATTAAGTTTATATCATTGTCCAGGGCAACGGGTACAAATCAGACATTCATAGAAGTGTTCAGGACAGCTGTTATTGTTTACAACCTGAAAAATCTGTACACTCTAATGTTGAGACAAAGAAAATAAACTTTGGATGAATATCACTACAGTATGTGTGTTATAGAGTACCAAAGTCACTCGCTCATCTCCTGGGTCACGGACGTTTTTCTCTATGGAAAATAACATTGTGTCATCTTAGAATCGTCTCATATAAGAATTGTGGTCCAAAAATAAACAAACTGTCCCGGCGCTATTGTCAGGGAGATGGATCTGTATTGTTTACGATAGTCAGTCACTCATACTGTATATGATACAGTCTGTTTCTGGCGAAAATGTAATTAATTCGGCGGCGTTAGCGATTTCTGACCGTCAGTTGATGCTTCATACCCATATTAAATCAAACCGCCTGGCTCATTTGTTTATTTTTGGAACACAGTTCTTATATGGCACGATATTAAACACGTCTATGGGAATTCAGAATGGGGGGGAAAAACGTGACCCCAGTAGGAATGCGTAAATTACGTCAGACTTCAGTACTCTATTAGGTAAAGTGTCAATAGACTGTGGACCAAACAAAGTAGAAGCCACTGACCAGCCTTAATGTGGACATCTTGGCTTCTGATTCTCCCTGAGGGGTTCTCCGCTGTGCAATAATAGGTGTTGTCATGGATGAGCTTGCTGAAGCTGGAGGGGGGGATGTGGAAGATCTGGAGGGTGCCATTGGCGTGCACGTGGCGGATCCCAGGCACATCGTAGATCTCCTCGCCAGTGGCCAGGTACCAGCGCAGCGAGACGGGGGCCACGCCCGCAGCGGGACAGGGCACCGAGGTCCCTGTGGTGCTGGCAAACACTACCTCTTGCACAGATGCATTGACAAAATATAAGCTGGAACGTAGATCTTCACTGAAAACTGTATAGGAAACAACAGGAGAAAGGGAAAAAGAATAAGGTAAAAAACAAGAACATCTCAAAGCACATCTGAATAATAAAATGTTTTACCTTAATTTTTTGGCCAATTTTGTATTAATTAAGAAATATGAAAAAATGCTTTCATATTCACAATATGCTATTCTGTGTTCCTTTGTATGTGATTATACTGTACACATTTTCTATGGACTTCCACTTTGCCTTTTCTGCTTGGCTAAAGTGTTTTTCTCTACTGCAGTGAAAGAAGCTTGGAGGAGTGTGGCATTTTGTTGTCTATGAAGAGGCATTGCAGCTGGGCCCTGGGAGAGCAGCAATGAATGGATATGAACGAACAGAGCCTGCACAGCACTAGACCTGACTATAGGCTACTGTACAACAAACATGATAGGACAGATGCAATGCTGGTGCCCCTCCCCCGGATCATGTACATTAGTCTCTACTACTGTACACTCACAGACACAAACACACACACACACACACACACACACACACACACACACACACACACACACACACACACACACACACACACACACACACACACACACACACACACACACACACACACACACACACACACACACACACACACACACACACACACACACACACACACACGTATGCACGCACACAAACAAACCCCAAAACTCACAAGCTTTTGTGATGTGCATGCATACAAGTGCATGCTAAATATGCCCAATATGACATAAAAATAAATAAATAGAAGCATATGCTTGTATTTTTGTCTTTGTTAGCCTAAGCTTTATGGCCTAGTGCACTATCTTATTGGCATAGGTAGTTAAGAGCTGTCAGTGCCAAGGATACACTTAACTGTTTCTATTAATCAATCCTTAAAATACAGTTAGTTACTGTTGTTATCTGTTGTACCCTTTGTCAGAGTACCAGTTGTACCCATCTGCTTATGCCCATACTGTACGTGTCTGTCAGCCTTGTCCCTTTTAAGCCCATATGTGGAGATCCCTGATGTCATCGGTATTTGCCTATGGGCATATTAGTCGGTTCGGCGGTTCTGGACAACCGCTGATCCGACCAACTTGACGCCGGGTACCGCACTTCCTTGGGTCCTCAGCGAGGATGAATAATCACAGAGCAGTCATCCTTCCAGGCCATAGGTGTCCTGTGAGTCTATTGCTCTTATTGGTTAAGATTATAAAGATCACCAAGTCCGTTTAGAGACAAGACTACTGTACAATTCCCACGACCTTTCATGGAGGACTTGCACAGTGAATGAAAACACCCAACACATTTCAAATAGCAATCTTTCATTGACTGATCCAAACATAAATTGACACAAGGAATGAACAATCACACATCGCCGATAACACAAAACATTGACTCTGAAATCTGGGTCGCGCTGTACAGGGCATATACACTGTGCAGACAGACCAAGGATGAACAGTCCGCAATTTGCCTAATAGGCCAGTCTAGTTTACTAGTTTCAACACAGTCTCGATTCAATGTCCAACCCTGTGCTTATAAAAGCGCTATTTTCCATAGTTTGTTGACAATGAGATGGATTATTTTTCAGGACACAAGTCGTATTATCAAGTTGCATACATACGTCACAAAAAAAGCTTTACGGACATGCCAGACAAATGCTGAGGTCTGCTGTTGCATCAATTCTGTCTGCATGGACTCCAGCAGACTCTGGTTCATGTACAGTATGTTATGTCTGGACTGTGAATTGACCTTTAGGCTATACTGTAACATTGTAACATCATATTTGTCCTCTTGATGACAACATGTCACACCACTTTTCAGTGTGATCACTGTCCAAAGATTAGTCTCCAGACATTAGATTTCACAATCATAACCCCTGTATGGTTATTATACCACACCTATCAGCCAATCAGTTTTATAATCAACTAGAAAAAGTGCTCCTCGGAGCACAGGTCTCCTCCAGGTCAGGTAGGCTATTGTGGCCTCCTGGTGGCGCTATAATAGAGCAACGTGAAAAGGGTGCCATTTCTTCTTAGGCCTTGCATGACAATCGGACACTGACTGCATTTTGTTAAAAACATTTGTTTCGCTAAATTAGACCTGCTGGTGGCGCTATAACAGGCCAATGTTAAAAGGGTGGCATTTGTTCCTCAACATAGTGTGAATGTGCGTGCAAAGTTTGACCGCAATCGGACGGTGCGTTCATGATTTGCGGAATTTTGTTCAAAACAAGCCAATAATGAAAACTTTAGATGTCAATCTTAGCCAATCAGTATGGAATATGAAAAATCAAACCCATCCGTCGTGATCACATGACTATAGAGATCATGTGTACCGATTTCGATATGGCTGCGTGCTGAAGCACAAACCTACTGTATATAGGCTAATGTGAGTGACTAAGCAGTATGTGTGTGTGTGTGTGTGTGTGTGTGTGTGTGTGTGTGTGTGTGTGTGTGTGTGTGTGTGTGTGTGTGTGTGTGTGTGTGTGTGTGTGTGTGTGTGTGTGTGTGTGTGTGTGTGTGTGTGTGTGTGTGTGTGTGTGTGTGTGTTCTGGCTGGGTCATCATCAGTTTTACATTTCAAACATTCAATTCCTCTTAAAATATCAGTGTTGGACTTTCCAGGAAGAGAAAGGGTGTCGTTTATATTAGCTTGGAATCCCCATTGATGATGTCATTGGTAAGCAGGTTTCTTAACTTCCATAGCCCACCAATGAGATGCAGTGTGTCATTACGTAACATATTGGTGCATACATTTCTAGATGCACAGTTTGTGTTGGTACTACAGGTAGGACTGATGATGAGTTTAAATGTAGTTTCTAAACTGTCCTAAACATATACATGTTGTTTATGTCGGCATTGATGAATGATCAAACTGTAAGCTGGCACAAGGGGGTCTCTTTTATGCACTTGGCTGTGAAACAATAAAGGAGGAAGAAACTATGTTGCTGTTTCAACAATTAGCAGAGCAATATCTCCACAGGTCAAGGCAAGCAGATGGGAGAAGAATTATGAAAATGTCCATACCCTTGAATCAATACTGATCACTCAGAGGGTAATATGTTATGGCACTTAGTGTAATTCAAAAATGGAACATTTTACTATTTTTAGATTGTATATATACAATTGTAGTGAGGAAGTGTGCCTGTGTTCCATTTGCTGTATTTTCCTTCAGCCCTATGTTCCCTCAGGCCTTTTCTTTGTTGGTGGTTTATTTCAGAGAGAAGCAGAGGAGTGACATACAGCAAATGTTCTGGCTGGCCAGGAATCGAACCGGGGACTCACTGTCAGGCGTTATTACCCATGTGGTACGTGCCCTAACAACTCGGTTATCAGGTCATCCCATGTTCCCTCAGTCCATATCTTCCATCAGCCCTATGTTCCCTCAGTCCTATTTCCCTCAGCTGTATGTTCCCTCAGCACTATGTTACCTCCTCAGCCCAATGTTCCCTCCGCTCTATGTTCCCTCAGCCCTATGATCCTTCAATCTCATGTTGTCTCAACGTGTCTCATTATATTTTGAATCCAATTGCTTTGTCCACAAAGCCTGACATCATACCCATACACAAGTCAACAACTAGCAACACCAGGGTGACTATCAAGAAACCTGAGGAACACTATAATGTATATGTTGCACTGGCTTTTTAGCCTGAATGGACATATTCTAACTGCATAGTGCATCAACCATTTGCAATGTTGATGCCGACTGGAGATCTGTGTTTGCATGTAATTCCCCTTCTCTACACCCTCGTATCTACAGTAAATACATGTATTTAAAAAAAAACTGCTGGAAAAAAGAATGTACTTAATCTACTAAACTGAATGCACTAATGCTTCAGTTAATTTGTTGGCTCTCCTGATTGTGCAGTGGTCTTATTCCAAATAGCCTAAATACTGGTTATACTGTAAGTGCACCCCTGGCCCTTGAAAACGAGTGCATTTGGATTATGCACAGGTCTGCAGTCTCCAGTGGGTTTGTGAATATCTCCTCTTTCCAAGCCATCAAAAGCATTTTAATGACATGTGTCTGACACATCTTTGAGTTAGCTGGAAACATGTTTATGTGGATGGTGCACTGGGGTGTGCACAGTATGATAACACGTGACATAGTGACACGTGACACGTGACATAGTGCTAGCTAAAATGTATAGTGGTGAAGCAAATTAATGCTTAATGCGAGTTAATATTGAGGCGTATTAACCGGAACTGAAATGTTATTTTCATTAGTGTTTTTATATTTGCTGAGATAAATGATCTAATAAAACAACATATAAACATTAAATATCTTTGATTATGTCTTAAAAAAAGGGGAAATGTGAAAATGTGCGAGTTTTCAAATATTGAGTAGATTAAGACAATGTAATATTTCCCTCCAAAATAAATTGCATTTTGGAAGGATATCCTTAATGTGAGGGGAGAAGTGATTTTATTAGTGCAAACGGTATTTCTCTTTTCACATGTGCCCAGTGGAATTGTTGCTTACGAAGCCTAAAAGCCATATATTATATGTTCTGATGTTCAATGCCAACACTAAATGTTGGCAAATACATTTTATTTGCATGACAATTAATCGTCAAGTAAAATTTTATTTTCCTGACAGCCCTACAGTCAACCACAGTCCATTGTACTGTATAATCTGGCCCTGTTAACGTGCGCACTCGCTTCCTGTCACCAGCCGGACTGCCTGTCTGGCTGCTTGCTTGTGCGACAGCTGCCAATCCCTCCTCCCCAGGGACCAAACATTTTAGCGCTTCATAAATTCCTAATGAGCGCGCTCAAATCACCGTCCGCTTCCTCCCACTGGTCGTTCAGTCCGTTACGACATACAAACACTCTCACGTACACATGTTTCCTCACATTTCTTGCTGCACTCACTTCACACATGCATTACACAGAGGGGCAGTCATGGAGGTGTTGAAGGGTGAATGGATGTTGTCAACAACCACAGTTTGATGGTGTCTTATTCCAGGAGGTATACATCTGGATCACAGAAGGACCAGAATGTTCTAAGGGACCTAATATTGATTGTGATGCGATTCACTTTAAAAGACTGGTATTAGGAGGTGTAGACTAAAGGTCCTTACACACCGGGGCGATTTTTTCGTGCGAATAATACGCTTTTTTTAAAAACCTTATAAAGTCAATGCAAGCGTACATGGCGCGAAAAAGCGGAAAAGCGAAGCGAAAAAGCGTCTTTTAATTATTCGGAACGAGTCCGAATTTTGCATATATTCGCACATTCGCCGGTGTGTAACCGCCTTAAGAGGCCTAAAACACTGAAGTATCATATCGCAAACCCTGTATCTCAGTAAAGCGCCAAAGTTGTAGTCTATGTTTTTTTTTTATTATACTTTTGGTTAGATAACACAGGTTTAAGAGATATTGCAGTTTCATTCTACCACATGAAATAAGTCAAGTCAGTGAATACCCCACTTTTACTGTAAAAGTCTCTTAAAAAGAGACATTACGCGTCATCACATCGGACACGCCAGAATTTGTGGTGGTGACGTTTGGTGGTGAAGTCCATGGCATAGTTTTAAATTCGCTTTTTATTTTTGACCAATGCATTTACCTTTGGAAAGTCATAACATTTAAAATTTAAGAAGATTATCTTGCTGAACAAAGTATCATGAACTTTTGTTTGCCAAAGAGCTTACTTTTAGCAATAATCAAAAATCAACGGAACCAGGAACATGCTACAGTAACTTCCTCCTTCCACCTACAAACCTATGTCATCCCTTGGCCACTCTATGACAGGACTGCTGCTCAGGGTTGTAACACACTGCCAAATACCTCAGGACTCAAATTAAAAATGTTTATGCTTTGAAGACATGATTGTCAATAAATAAAACCGATCTTCTTTGCCAGAAAATATGACTTTACTTTGTATAGGCTATTTCTAGGAATTGGGTGGGTTTTGGCATTAGACCAAAGTTTAGAATACTACATGACATGTTTATCTCCGGCTGTAAAATGTCTTTCTTTAAAATGCACAAACAATGAAACGAAGAAGAAAGTCAAAGGAAAGCTGCATTCACAATAATGTTTGTACCATAACGTCAGGCACTTCGTTTCTGCTTTTTGAAAATGCCATTCTTTTTCAGTAATGCATTTGATCTTAATGCAAAAATCAAATGAGTTTTATTCTCATGCTAGCAATAATTGACTATAGGGCAGGTGTCACATTTTTGTTCAGAGAGTGAAAGGTTATTTAGGGAGTGTGTAAAAACAAAATAAACAAGCTGCGGTACTTTGCACTCTAAATGAGAACAAAGAACCATCACACAGCCAATGGTTTGAGTGTGTTTGAAAGGTGAACGAGAGACAGAAAGAGAGGATGCCTCGCGAGTGCTTTTGTCTCAATCTTCTTCGCGCCAACTCATGAAAAATTTAGCCCCCTTCCCATTTCTGGGTGGCTGATTCCTTAGGACGAGTGAGTTGTGATGGACGGCGGCCCTGCCAGATCCCAATAGTTCAGATACGTACAGTCAGAGTGCATTTATTTTTCAGTGTATTGCAAGGAAAAACAGTGAGGGGTGGAGCTGCATCAGGGAGAACTGCAAAGCACTCAGACAGTTACACGCAAATGGCTATTAAGAGAGATAGAGGGAGTGATGAAGGGGGAGAGAGAGAGAGAGGAAAGGGAGAAATTTCAAGGGAGACGGGAGCAACGACAAAGGTCGAATAAATTCTCTAACTCTATTGTCTTAAAAATACTAATAATAGCAAATTGCCATCCTTCTCTCCTTTCTCTCTGCCTCCCTCTTGTAGCGTGGCTGTGTTTGTATTCCTCTCTAACCTTCAGCTCTCCTTCACGCTCCTCTGGCCCTGTCTTTCACAGTCAGACTTGCTCAACCTTTACAGGAGGTTGCAGGTGCAAAGAAACAAATACGAAAATTGGGTGTGTGCGTGTGTGTGTGTGTGTGTGTGTGTGTGTGTGTGTGTGTGTGTGTGTGTGTGCGTGCGTGCGTGCGTGCGTGCGTGCATGCGTGCGTGCGTGCGTGCGTGCGTGCGTGCGTGCGTGCGTGATTGTGAGTGTGTGTGTGTGTGTGTGTGTGTGTGTGTGTGTGTGTGTGTGTGTGTGTGTGTGTGAGTGTGAGTGTGTGTGTGCGTGTTTTTGTGTGTGTGTGTGTGTGTGTGTGTGTGTGTGTGTGTGTGTGTGTGTGTGTGTGTGTGTGTGTGTGTGTGTGTGTGTTTAGGAGGGGGGGGCAGAGATGAGGGCATAGCTACACACATCTGATGAAACACGAAAGAAGGAGGGGGGTTGACACAAGATAAGATAAGATAAGATAAGATAAGAATTTTTGCTATTCGTCCTGCTATGGCGTATATAAGTGGTTGTAAGGAGGGATTGGGATCAGAGTATAAGGTGTATAGCCTACATTATACATTTACATATTACCACCACTTAAATCTTTATGAGTTTGATCACCTCCTTGTTGGTGCAGCCTGGCACTGAAAGGCTTTATTGTTCAGATCAGAATAATGATTTGATATGAAAAAACATATATAAAAATAAAGCAGGCAGTAACAATATACTGCCTCAGTTAAGCATACAGATCAGCTGCACAGTAACTGAGTAATCAAGAAGAATTAGGTTAAGTGTAAAATGTCCAGTGCATCTACTGGAAAGCCTTCCCCACAATAAAGTTGGTTGGTCGGACTTGAACGTGACCTACAGACACACAGACACGCACGCATGCAGAGATGTTGCGCATTTATAGTATGATACCTGTTAATATCACTGTTATTACTTAGATACACATTACTGTTATCTGATTCTCTACTGTGTTCTACCCAGTAGAACAGAAGATACATAGATAATAATAATAATAATAACAAGGGCGATGTTGGAAACCATGCCCATTGGGAACGCATGCCCCACCGGTTATGCAATACCCGGTGTACCTGATGTCAGGGTACCAGTTGTCGAGTTATGCGCAAGACAGACAGACGGACAGATGCTATATAAATGCACCATTTACCATTTAGATTATCCATGTTTTCAACCCAAGTCCGAAATGAATGTCCAAAGCCAGTCCTGACCTAAATTGTCGTTACCGTTGCCGTTACCGTTGCCTGCGAGGAAAGGAGAAGGCGTGTGGGCGGGGGCTGGCTGGCATGTTTGTGCATTGCACCCTTGAATGATAATCTTATTAACAGCTGTCATAAAGCAGTAAGATGTAATTCGTACTGTACAGTAAAATCATCTGTGTTAATGTATCCATTTGTAACTCTGAGAGTGTACAAATGTAACAAAATGGACCGGTAAGGGTTCGTTTGGTTTCATTTGGACACACATGTATCTGCCACATTGTCTATCAGAGCGAAGAGGCACACTTCTTCTGTCTATTGACAATACTGAGAACACCACAGAAAGATCAAACCAGCACTGGGCTGAATCTTAAAACAGGAGATGAAAGATTTGTGTGGACCCTATCGATACGTGCTTAGCGATCTGCCTGGTGGGCAGATTAAGGCTGCATTCATGCAAACACTTTGGTCCACATCTCAAAGGAAGGCTTCATCTGAATTTCTCTCTCTGTGCTGGTGGTATTTTGAACATCAACCATCCAAAATTAGTAATGTTCTTTTAGATGTTTAGTTGCTTTATACTGGCCAGATGAGCAATGATTATGTATTTTCTTTTTCCCCCTAGCATGGTAGTCAAAACACAAATTAGCTTTTCCCCTATATTCACTGAGGCAGAAAAAAACTGATTCGACATTTCATTCAGGAACGGTTC
>NC_137609.1:21144418-21161918 GCF_963280865.1 Gymnoscopelus braueri | reverse complement strand
TCATGTATGGATACGTTTGTGTGTGTGTGTGTGTGTGTGTGTTACATGATAGTATATTTATTTCAGCACAACTCTGTACTGTACCATGCTGTACTAGGAATAGCTGGTAGAGAGAGAAGGGGGATCTCAGGTGAGCTAAGCGGAAGGACATTAAACCCAGCAGGCAGGGATGAACGGGGAGATTAACTCAAGGAGGAGGGATGACAGCTTTAAGAATATCTCCAGTACATACACGACAGTACAGCACAGGCCTTCAGTAGTGAATGCTGGTACTGTAGGAGGGGAGCCATTACAGAAGTCTGTCTTCATGCAAGTATTCTACACCTACGGTATAAATAATCGCTCCATCACCACACAACACAGCATTCTACTCTTTTGATGCTGTAAAGTAGACCTGCAATTGATATCCCACTACAAAACAATGAAGAACCTCTCCAAATGTTTCCATTTGAGGAGGAAGCAGCTATTTTGCAGTTGTCATGCATGTACTATTCCAGGTAGCATAATAAACTTCTATGATTCACACACACACACGCACGCACGCGCGCATGCACACACACATACACAGCTCATTCATCAGTGTTGTTAGTAAAGTGCAGTGTCGTGAAATGCTGTACCCCTCAAAATGGATCAAATCTTTATCACTCATCACTTGAAACCCTTGAACGGCCCAACACATTTTGTGGAGGGGCCCCCGCAGACTGTGATAGCGGGATATTCAAAGAAGTCCGCTTTATTGTCACATTGTGATGTTTTTATACTTTCCAGTGCGATACAAATAAAATAAGACCCAACAGCAGCCAGTTGTGGGAGAGAAACAAAGAGGCTTGCAGTTGACCAGTGTGGAGGGATTTATGGGATGGGAATGGGATGACTAGACACTCCGCTGACAGGCTCCGTTCTCTAGTGCCCCTCCCCTTCTCTATCTACACTGTTTGGTTCTACCCCAGTTCCCAGTTCCCCTCCCCCACAGTCCTCCACTTGCCTTAAAGGCAAGTACTGTATATTTCCTTATAACAGTCCTCTCTATTTCCATGTTGCAAATTTATTTAGTTTTTTTTAAATAGCCAGTCAAACTGCTTTTTGTACAGTGTGTGTGTGTGTGTGTGTGAGAGAGAGAGAGAGAGAGAGAGAGAGAGAGAGAGAGAGAGAGAGAGAGAGAGAGAGAGAGAGAGAGAGAGAGAGAGAGTTTCTATGTTATGGTTTCCTCCATATTAAACATGAGAACCCCTTAGCAGGTCAGACCATGAACCTTACTTTCAAAAAGAGCAAGACTGACAAACACACACATACATACACAGAACATACTAGTGCCAGAGGGGCGAGGGAACAGTACGGGGAACATCTGCAACATTGTCCTCATCATTCAGTCTTACCGCTTAGGGACAGTCCATACAGCACTATTATAAATCACCCTGATGGACACTTGGTCAATTGAAAGTAGCAGAAAGAAAAGAAAGCAAGCCAAAAAAAGAAAAGAAACTGACTTGGGAAAATGATAGCATTGTAAGTACACTCAATCTGCATACAAATGTGAACCATCCTTTATTAATGCTGAAGTAAAACATTTTGTTCATTTTCTAAATGAACAGGATGGCTATTCTTTTTCCCCCTTCTATAGTGTCAAATTTATGCTCTGTTGTACGACGGTGTCGTGCCCTGAAATGAGCAGATTTACAAGCTCACAACGCGTCGTGTAGGTGGGTGGTGTTCAATGTGTGTCCCTGTCATCTGACAGTCATGTCTGGCTGCCTAGTGACAAGGGACACTGGGGCTATATAAACACAGCCAAGCAGCAAAATACACATTAACGTATTCAAAGCATTTAGTGCTCAGGATTAATCGAATTATAATTTAATCATCTGATCAAACAGCAATTAGCATAATCACTTCTGGGGAAGGCCTGATAGAGGGGAGACTGATGCGGAATGGACCTGGGGGCTAGCAACACTTTAATGAAACATGTGCCACAATCTTTGAAAATGTTACACATTTCAGACTACAGAAATAGTGCTGTTTTTGAATGCTAATAAGCGCTTCTCGGATATGCCTCATAAATCCATCCAATAGTTAGCCGTAGGGATGTAAATTGCAGGAGACCTCCAGATTCAATATTCTCACAATACTTAGACAACGACATAATAAATGTTTTGCTATGTGATACAGCAAGATTATTAAATGTAATATTCAATTTTCTTTCATTTTCTATGAAAGCTGAAGTGACACCAAGGCCATTAAATTACAAAAGCACCACATTTTAGCAGATATAATTCAACTCCTCAAAAATCTTTGCGTTAATTTTGCGTTAGTAACTCAGCATATCATTAAACAAATATTATTTTATGTTGCCTATGAATATATATATATACTGTATATATGATCACATGTAATAATATTAAGAGTAAGTTCCATAAGGGACAAGGCAAGCATTGTATAAAGTATATATATATATATATATATATATATATATATATATATATATATATATATATATATATATTAACCAGAGATATGTACGGTAGATCCTATTTTCTCAGTCATATGAAAGATATACTGGAAAAGCGACCTTAACAATCCTTTCAACTGTAGGCACGTGCATATAAATGCATGTAAGAAGCACACATTGCGACCAGTGAATTCATAGTATTCTCGGGTGAGTCTGTATAAGCCAGGTTGCCTATGTCTCCTTTTAAAGGCCTACAAAATATTCTGATATCCTTTTGTATGCATGCATGTGTGCGACTGTACACCCAAGAAGGACGTGGAGAAACCCCAAGAGTGTGTGTCTCTGTAGGGGTCATTTGGCAACACTCCCATTACCCTAGTGACAGCCTTTAAAAATGGCTTTCCAATAATAGCTACGCAGTATGTTCTTGCACCACATTAGAGAAAGTCCCCGGATTCTTTGCTGCTGGATGATAACCACTTAAACCCTCTATTTCTTAGTAAAATGGACCTGAGAGTTACAACTATACTGCGCTTTTTTCTGTCTACACCAAAGATCTTCGTTGTGAGCTTGTAGATCGACTATTTCGGCCAATGCCCCCCGAATAGGCATGCTGGGGTTAAAGTCTTCATATCTGAAAACAGTCGCCAAGCCTCTCAGTTTTGCTTATAGCCAACAACTATTAAAAAGCTTGCTCCAAGCCTTGCGGTAGTTTCATATATTATAGCTACAGTGGGCATGACTGCAGTTAGCAAAGCAGTAAATACACCTATACCATACTGTAACATACATCAATATGCAATCTGCAGTCTCAATGCCTCAATGTCTCCCTGATGCATCACTTAACCTGCACTTGGGCTAATACTGTAGTTAGATAATGTTTCAAGATCATGAATTATCATATATGTTTAAACCTTTGTCTTTGAGGATAATGTCTTGTAGACAAAAAAAATAAAACAAGGAAAAATAGTGATAGAAAATGCTGTTATTTATAGTATAGCCTGATATCTATTTAGGTGTTGTCCTACAGTGATCAAGGCATTAACCTACTGCCCCACTTTAGCTGGAAGTCTATAGATGGAGGCTGATTAGAAAACAAATCACACCTCAAATGTACTTAGCTCATTCATTCACCTATTTGAGCAGCAGCAGACACAACCGCAAATGACTTCAGAGACCAAAATAGTCTGCTCATGTACAGCACATGTTATTTACATAACTGAGTCACCAATATAAGTAACCAGCTAACTAACTTACATACTCAACATTAATTTGCAATTAAATTACAAAAGAGATAAACGACTGCACACAAAATGAGAGTGACTGTAACTTATGGAATGGTTCCAGTAAGCCTTACTAAAACAAAATAAAGCAATAGCAGCATTATTAAATTGATGGACCAAGCAAAGCAACGATAAATTACTCATACAAATGAGACATGTCTTTATAATAATTGTATCTGACTTTTTGTTTTAATGTGATCACAAATTCAGCATTACACTGCTATGTACAGTACTGCACATGTTCTTTAGTGACCTCAAGTCCCTCTTGTGTTTGCCTCTTGTTCATTGTGCTGATGTGTGCTGTTATCATGCTAACTCGATGTGAAATAGCAGATACTGTACGGTACCAAAGGATACTAGTCTACACAGATACAGCTTCCTAACTGGTCTGATCATGACCTCCAAACGAATGTTAGCTGACTGTGCAAATATTTATTACATTTCCTAAAATAAAACAACTTATACTCAATCAAAATGTTAACAAAGGTCAGGCAAAAGTAGGAGAGGCAATTTCACTATCAACAAATAACAAATGTTGTTGATTTTGTTGTTGCTATTTTTTGTCAAGTATATAAAATGTGTATTACATGCATAATAAAGTGTGTTTTGCATTATTAACTCATACTGCAATGGAACAACATATTCCTATAATCACAACACAACAGTAGATAATTTGAAAATAAATATTTGGGGAAAGAACCTTCTGCATGTACTGCAGGTTTTTCCATTTAGTCAAACTCAGCCACCATAACTGACTGAAGTGTATTTTAAAACAGTCCTATATCTGCATGGGAAAAACATTAACCAAAATAGTCCAATTAGATGACCATTAGCTTCCACATAGCACAAGCTGAACGTGTATTTCCCTCTCTGCCTTCTTGTCCTGCTTGTTTCTGCCTCGCTACACACCATCATCTCCTTAAGCATTCTGGCCTGGGTTAAATGAAACCTTTAACAGTTCATTGTGCACCCATTAACATATGCTTGAATCTACTCCACTCTTAACAGCCAAAAGTAAAGCATATGCACACATGCACACGCATGCACGCACACACACAAACGCACGCGCACGCACACGCACACGCACGCACGCACGCACACACACACACACACACACACACACACACACACACACACACACACACACACACACACACACACACACACACACACACACACACACACACACACACACACACACAATTTATCTTAAAGAAGATCGTACACAGTGAACCAGAGTGATTTCTGAGAGTATAAAAATGCAACCATATTTTACTGCGTATAGACAGATCTGTAGGCTAATTCTTGCAGCTCAACAGCATGAGTGTTGAGTGTGATGATTCTCTCTCATTCTTCTCACATACGATATTCGTTCTATTTTCTATCAAACGTTGACAAAGTATTTCCCCTATTTGCAAGTATGGACAGAGAAACCTTTCTACTGGTAGTGATCATTCAGGATTACTGCATGTTGGAGATTGATTATATTATATGTAATGTATAAAAGGTATAGATTATTACACTGAGCAAATAGACCTCAAGGTCTTGCTATATTGCAGTATTAGCAACAAATATTGCCTTTTAACAATGATGTTACTACAAGTCGCCTCTACATTGACCTGACATTACTCTGTTGATAGCAATGGCCTACTAAGAGGCTGATGTTCTGTGTGCTGATGTGTTGTTGTGGCTGTCAACCCTCCCACATGTATGTGAAGTGACAGATATATACCAATGTATTACTGGTCTATACAGACCCAGTTCCTCAGTGGCCTGAGCATGACCTCCAAACAGTGCTGTTTATAGATATGATCAAGATATATTGAATTTCATCAGCTGGGAGTGACCGTTTGTTGGAATAGTGTTATGGATGCACTCATACAGCAAAATCCAGTTACATGAACACTCCCTATTTTACTGTGCAGATCTAGCACCAGGAAGGCCATTGCACACTATTATCAGCGTATATCATGGGACAGAAAATTAAAACTGTATGCTGATGAAAGTTCTGGGTTATTATTAACACAAGACGGAGCTTTCTGAATACTATAACAATATCTTTCCTGATGCTGTCAGAGTGGAGCAAAAGAAGCTGTCTGCTGTAACGGAACAGAGATAATTACAACACATATATCACGGAAATGTACATGAGGATGCAAATTATATTGACCACTTTTTTCTTTGGCTAGCTGTAATGACAAAAACAGAGCACTTAATTAAGTCAAAGTGTCTGATATCTTCATCCTATACTCCTGTCTCATCTCTGTGATTTGTTGATTAAAATCGCTGTCCTTGACAGCTTTATCAAGGTTCATCTCGAACCCGGGTTCCCTGGGCTATTCCCCATCCAAATGAGCAGTCTAAGTGTTGCTGACAGGTATTCAGATGTCACAGCCTGGGATATCTTCCATCTTCTAGTCCACAGTTGGTGAAAGAGACAGGATCTAGTCCCTCGCTATGTTGATTTGAAATTGAACCAAACCGGGGTGTGTGAAAGAGTGTGAAATCTGGATGAATTCATACAAAAGAGGTTTGTGTTTTAATAAACTGATGTACCCTCTCGAGCATTGCTCCTTGTCATCCTATGCAGAAAGCTATAAATGTGCATGCACAGAGTATTAAGCACCAATTGAGGGAGCTTCTATTAGCATCCAATTGAGCACGTGTCAGATTTGCCCCTCAGCACGGCTGAGCAAAAACAACATTATGCATTTTCCCAGTTTTATCTCTCCATAGATAGATCTGTTGTTCTCATTCCATTTTGGTTTTACAAGGGCACTCCAGAGGCTCAAGAGCCATTGAAATTAACTATACAACTAATTCTCACTCCCTGGTAGAGTGACATTAGCTCTAACAATTAGCTTGCAAATGCATCCCCAAAAATGGAAAGCTGCAATTAAAAGCCCAAATGGATTTTTGTACAATACATGACCAATGGAACATGTATACTGTGGTAAAAATAAGTGCGCTGAACAACTTGTCATAAAAAGGCAGATCTTCTGTGAACATAAGGTTCTACATTAATATCTCTAATAAAAATAACTGCAACAGATTAGAATCAGTATAAGCTTTAAACGGTAACATGTGTTTACAGTCAAATTTAACTCTGAGAGTGTACAAATGGACCCTCAGGGTTAAATTTGACAGTAAACCTTTACAGTGAAGCATTAGAAAATTCACCTCAAATCGAGAGGTGCAATTTAACAGCTTCTTTCAACTGAATAAGCTCTTACACCTATACCATAACTATCACAATTCCTCCTAATGTCAAAAATAGGCCTATTATTGGCAAAAGAAAATGCCAAGCATAAATCTTGTTGGGAAGCACTTCCGGGGTCACCTGCACAGAGTGCAGCCTTGCTCAAATCTAGCCCACACTGCGCCAACACTCATTATCCAGGTCTCCATAGAGACCACCTCAGGAGCATGTGCTAGACCATGGCCTTAAAAGCTGTTATTTCTGGAATTCACATCTTTCCGGCCCGAAGATGTGCGAACTGTGCTATTACAAGGTGCCTGGGCATTTAGTGTAATCACTTAGACAGCTATTCAGTGAATACAAGTACAGTAGGTGTATAATAGAAAATGTCTCAGATCTACGGGCATGTTTTTGCATTCAATTTCATACAATTGTTTGTGTCTTTTAAAACTGTGTGCAGCATCCACAACTGCAATACTATTTTGCAAAGCAAGGACTGCCATAGTGTATCATGGGCAATTCAAATTTCTGCCCGCAAATTTTTTATCTTGGACTCGGCTAAAAGATTGACTTTTTTGAATGAATCGTGTCTGTCAATATGAAATGCACTGCAACAGCAGCATGCAGCCACAACATGCCACACAATTAGAAGTGCTGCTATTGCCATTCAAAGTTTCCATGTTGAAGCACGTAGCAGCAGCCATTTTGCAACGAGGTTGCCTGGACCAAAGAGACTGAAAAAGCCATTCACAAGCAAAGAAATGGATCGTGCTCAGACAAGCATATGTTTGAGCAAACCACTGAGTGATGCTGTATTCCAAATGGACATCACCCTGTGGAGCAGGTCGTCTCCCTTTGTGCAGAATGTCATGCCTCCATCATAGAGGAGGCTTATACGCCACCGCCACTGCTTTTACTGTATCTCCTATAAACAACCACTGTCTTCATTCAGCCCTTCAGCATGGCCACAAAATGGTTTTCCTGTCATCTCTAGTTGACGCACCACCGTCCACCCTCACTTTGCATTGCATGTGTCCATTTGTTTTAACCCTTTTCTATCCGACCATCTTTTAAAAGATCCCCAACTGCCCCAATTTTCTTTCAAGCTTATTTCTGCAACACATCCCCACACAATCCCACCTTCTACCCCTTGTGCTCCTCAGTGCACCCCCCCCCCCCCCCCCCCCCCCCCACACACACACACACACCACACACACACACACACACACACACACACACACACACACACACACACACACACACACACACACACACACACACACACACACACACACACACACACACCCTTCTTGTGTTCGCTTTAAAATCGGTCACCCCAATCCAAAAACACAACTGCTTCTTATCAAATGTATCTTTTTATTTATTCACTATGTAAGAAAGTAGGATCTGGATGCATTTTGTGAGTGGAACATTTGGGAAAGAGTGATAAGGGCTTATCTACTGTTTTTTTCCTTCTCCCCCAGTCCAAAATGACTCCATGTCTGTGCTTCTAATATGGCGGTTGCAATGCCATAAAAAAGGCACAGCCAACCTATTTAATCCTTTTTCAATAAGATACTGAATAGATCTAACAAACATTTACATGTAATCTATAGAAAAGACTGTTACATTTTATGCATAAATAAACAATAGACTCTTGTGTTTGTCTAGTGAAATTTTACTTCATATGTATATTCATAATTATCTGTCTTGATTTAGGATTAGGCTAATTGTTGAATTGAAAAATCAATACAGCTACCTGAGTGTAAATTATTCTTTTTCTTATTTCAATGTGTAAATAATTGTATCATATTATTTAAATGTATTTCATGTGCAGCTTTGCAGTTGCTTTCAAATATAGAAATGAAATGTGTTGATTGCAGTTTGGAGACCAACAAATGTGCTTCAAAAACAATGAATTACTTAGATAATGCATATTATTTTGTAAAAAAATCGTATAGATATTCAAATCTGGTTTCAAACTGAACATCTAAAATTGATCTAACAAATTAACACAGGCTTAGGCCCAGCCCCAATTTGTTAAGAGGAAACCAATTATATTTATGGTACAACCTCAAAATGCAAAATAACTGCAGCATTTAGCTTAGGCCTATATTTCTCAAAAAAATAATTGTAAGGAAGGAAAGAAAGAAAGAAAGAAAGAAATGCCTTAAAATAAATCCGCATATGGGGTAAAGTGCAGGTTATAACCAATACCCATTCATCCGAAAACGACACAACCAACCCCCCCCCCCCTCTCTCTCTCTCCTCATGCAAGAAAAGAAACCTAAAATATATACAGAAAATGCATAGTAGTAGATGACTATAACATCCTAATAGTTTGGATGTAACTAAAAGACATAAAAGCTATAACTAATATATCCCCTTATCGCTCCTGTGCCAGGACATAGCAACAGCCTGTTACCCTATTTCATTCCCCCTAAAAGAAAAATACAAAAATCAATATGAATTGCGACATAACGACGGTCTACTTTGTAACCTATATTTTTGCATGGTCAGTTCGTTGGAATAATTAACAGAAACTTAAAGCTGATTTGAAATGCATTAAATGTTAAAACCTTACCATTCAAGATGCACTGGAAAAAGATAATAGCCAATATCCACATGCCCCGCTCCGTTCAATATCCAAACTATGCTTTTTTTTCTTCTTGTTTCTCCACACTCTTTCTTCCTTATTTTCCTTTATTTCTTCAACAAGTCAATTGCAATGGAAAGAGAGGGTGCACAAATTCTCTCTCTCTCTCTCTCTCTCTCTCTCTCTCTCTCTCTCTCTCTCTCTCTCTCTCAATCCCCTCTCTCTCTCTCTCTCTCTCTCTCTCTCTCTCTCTCTCTCTCTCTCTCTCAATCCTGCACGTTGGGAAGAGAAGGTACGAGGTTCTGTTGATTGTCTTCTGGAAAGAGCTATGATCCAACCACTGCGCTGCTGTGTCTTCCTGGTTGAGCTGGCCACCACAGCGGTCCTCAGTGCACAGCCTTCCCCGGGTCTCAGCACCAGACTGGAGATGCTCGGGTCCTCAGTGCGCTCCTGCTCGGGTCCAGGTGATGAGAGCTGCTGCTGCTGAGTCAGAGCGCAGACGGGAGGCTGGAGACGCATGCAGCAGCAACAACGCAAATAATAATACTACACAACTCCCAAACAAAACCAACGGAAAACATAACAGGGTCCGAATATATGAACTAAAAAAAAAATAACTACGAATAAATAATGAGTAGCATAATCATGCGTAAAATATTGCAACAAAAAAAAGTTCCCGGTGATGAAAATACAGGAAGTTGTGTTGGGGTTTGAAAAAACAGCATGGACAAATTGTTAGCTGTACTGAAAACTCATGCTGTCGTCGCCACCTCTCTCCATCCAGCAATAAGCAACAAGCACACGCATCTTCCTCCCGCACAGCCGTACAAATCACACTGGTCGGTGCGCTAACCTTCCCTAGGCTGCCTCACAGCATTATGGAAGAACCCTCGCCTCTGCATCCCAACCCGCTTTTCTTCTTCATTGCCTTAAAGGTGCAGGGGCGCAAAGCTCGCCACGGAATACCAAAACGCTCGCCCCAAAACACAGTCGCCCCGGGCCAAATCCGGCGACCTCGGAACGGTCGCCACCTAGTATTTCCTGAACGTAACCTCAGTCAAAACTATGCCTAAACCTAACCTTATTCCTAAACGTAACCTCAGAAAAACTATGCCTAAACCTAACCTTATTCCTAAACGTAACCTCAGAAAAACTATGCCTAAACCTAACCTTATTCCTTAAAACGTAACCTCAGAAAAACTATGTCTAAACCTAACCTTATTCCTAAACGTAATCTCAGTAAAACTATGCCTAAACCTAACTATATTCCTAAACTTCACCTCAGTAAAACTATGCCTGACCCTGAACTTATTTCTAACCTTATCCTCATTAAAAAACAAATACAAGAATACAAGAACCTCTGGGGGCGAGCGGTCCGCGAAAAAAATGGGGGCGAGCGTGTTTTGGGGCGAGTTTTCCGGTTACCCTCACCACTGATTCCAGCGCTGCGCAAAAGACCGCAAAAAAAAAGAATATAGCTGTTCTCCGTTGTAAAGAAATAAAACTAAAGGTGTGCACTGCAGAGATAATCAGATAATCAGTCGTTAATCAAGAGATGATTATAAGCCCCCCCCCCCCCCCCCACCATGAGATTCTTTCGTGGTTTACCGGCACGGCAATAGGCTGGAGGACGTTTGCTGAGGGAGGGAGCGTGTGATGTAGGCTACACCTGACTAGATAGGCATTTGTAGGGGGGGGACAAAAAGCTAAATTATCTTAATTGGAAAGGATCAAATCGTGACTTTTAATGTGTTTTCTGCATAATTTATAAGCCCCGGGGGCGTTTTGGGATCCAGCCAGCCTTTACCCTGCATTCATTAATTGACCTTGACAAATATAAGCAACGACCCCCAATGCACCAGGGGGCATCACACGGCGGCCATGTCAGACATCTCCCACTCATGAGTTCACTAACTGGGGGAACCAGACCACAAAGTAATCCACCACTACGGCAATTTCGATGTTTTTTTTATCGTCACATGCACTTCCATGTCAATAACTCAGACTTATACATTAATTTTAACATAATTTTAGAAAGCGGTGCCACTATTGTAAGCGCAATGGCATCTTATACCCAGTGGTGTAAAGTACATTTACTCAAGTAGCCTACTGTACGTATTAGCGTCTGCTAAATGACCGTAATGTAATGTAATGTAAAGTACAATGTTGAGGTATTTTTTACTTTACTGGGGTATTTCCAAATTTCAGTAGGTCTACTTTCACTGTAGTCTACCCCACTACATTTCAGAGGCAAATATTATACTTTTCCTCCAGGCTCCACTACAATTATTTTAAAACTTTAGTTACTAGTTACTAGTTACTTTGCAGATTTTGATAATTATTACAAAACATACATTAACCTTTTCAGTCATGGCCATTTCGGCTATTTGAAAATAGCCGATCTACAAGCTCACAATGCATCACCATGAGATGCTTTGTGAGCTTAGATCTGCTATTTTCCTATATGTTGTGAGAAATGGGACATACTGCATAATGAGTAGGCTACTTTCTGCTTTTGGTACTAATTCTGGACTTTAATAAAGAGTATTTCAACATTGCAGTATTGATACTTTTAGTTAAGTAAAAAATGTGAGTACCTTTTCCACCACTGTTTATACCATGTTTGAATTCAGCCTGGCCCGTTTATGTTCAGTTAGTTGGCAAGTCAAGCTTTAGCCGCCTCCACCCATAATGCAGTCTCTGTCTCTTAGCATCCACATCAGAGCTGCACATGCACTGCACCAGAGATACAGGACCTGTCACTGCCTGTCTGGCCCATGTGCCTCTAGCCAGTCACCCCCAAAATAAAACAGATCATTATCGCTGACTCCAGTCATCCAAACCAAGATGGCAGGAGAAAACACATACTGTTCCTCACACAATGTGTACAAAATAATTCTTTTTTTGTGTGTTGATTTTAGCCAATCTCTCACCCCGTCAGTCTCTTTCCGAACCCGCAGTGAGGTCTGTGTTGTTCTTTCAGTTATGGCAATGTGTTCCTAATATGCACAGCTCCAGTTCACCGTGCTCGCCTGTCTATCGTCCTCTACTACTGGCATTGGGTCCTCCGAACACATTCAACAAGCACACATTTTCAAATGTATTATTGTTGGAAATTCTACTGTTAGGGTACATCCCAACAGTTTCTTGGGAATTCTCAACATATACGTATTTTCCTACATCAGGTGATTCATCATACTGTAGTCTACTGTAAACTTACATGACATATATATTGTACAACACCAATTATTGATTTTTAACTGTGGTCACATAAGTTCTCCATCATTACACTTGCTTGTTAGTGACTGCCATCGGATATCTTTTCATTTATTTTCAAATAAAAAGTGCATATCGCATTTTTTTAACACCACAAGTTAAAGATAATCCAAAAACATGTATTTTCAGGGCAAAGAAACTGCTCCATAAACTGTGGTGAGAAAGATATTTTACACACCATGAGACAAAACTTAACTAATAGACTACAGATCTTGTTCTTGTCAGTGATTATTATTGTAACAATCACCGTTTGGAATGAAAACATGAATGTCTAAACTTACTAAGAGTTTGGTGTGTGATTATTTTGTCTTAAATCATCTAAAACAAAAGTAGGCTACATCTTGTCAGCTGCTGCATGGCACATAATCAGGTGAGCATTTCTTTCACTGCCCAGGGGAAGCTTGCATCTTTTCGGGCTGACCAGATACACTGTAACATTTAAACCGTAAATGAACACTGAGGAGTTTACTGTGCATTCTTACACCTTTGTATGTTGCTGTGCAGAGCAGCATTTGCTAACAAAATATTGACAATGATTAAATAGGCAGTTGTGAAAGAAAGAGAGGGGAGGCGGAGAGATATGACTGAAGGCTCCTTCCACCAACCAGTGAAAACACAAGTAACTTTCATCATTGAGGGACTATATCAAAATATCCCAAAGCTGGGGCGTCAAGGTAGTGCAGAGGTACATTTTCTGCCCGCCACCGAGGAGATGAGTTCGATTCCTCTGCAGTGCCTCCGGCTTGGCTGGGTGTTCCAACAAACACAAATGGTCTTGTTTGCGGGCGGTGGTCTCTGTTGCTGCACTAGCGACTCCTACAGCAGGGAGAGGGAGCACAACTGGGAGGGACAGAGTGTTCCTCCACATACATTACTCCCTCCCGTATAACTCCTCACTGTCACGTGAAAAGAAGACTCTCTGTATCAAATGAGACATGGTTATTGACGCCCTCCCCAAACAGCCGTTTAAATTGAACAAATATAGATAAAATATAACAGTCTATGCCTTAAAGATGAGTACCGTAAAAGATTACAGGAATTTATGTGGAAAAAAAGAATCTACTCCTGCCTTGGCCTGTCTTTAATAATTCAGACAACATAGAAATGGGGAGAAAAATATAGAAGGCTAATGTATGTCTTGAAACCCTTTTTTTATTAGATCGTCTTTCTCTCCACTCTCCCCCAACACCCACCCATCCCCATACATTCTGAAAAGGATGGGAGAATTCTCAATTCAAGTTTAATGAGTTGACATGTTTCCTGAATAAAGAAATGGAGAAATCATGTTCCCGTTACTTAATAATTCTCCATTAGTGGAAGGAAAGTGCCGAGCCTGGTTGAAAAGACCCTTGTACCATGAAGTTTCCCACTGTTCCAACTGAGATTGGGACACTCTGCTCTAAGCCAGGGGGATAAAGAATATCAGACATTTTGCTCTTGTATGTTGATTCTTAAAATAAAATGTACACTTTTATTTACATCTCAATTTTTTTAAATTGTTTTATGTATATTTTCACTAAGGACATGATGATACAGTACATTAACTGTTAACTGTACATTTTAGTTGATGTAGCCATTACATATATTATAGAAATTTTGGGGAAAGGAACAAAACATATTCCTAGAAAACATTTTGGCCAAAGCCTGGTGCTAGAGGGCAGGCCATGAGGTTACCGAAATCAATCCTGCTATTTGCTATTAGATTACGAGATAACTTGTGTGCAAAGCTGACATTTGGGCCTGATGGTTGCTAGAGGAAAGGTCATGGGGTCACTCAAATAGGGTTCATCCTCCAAGGAGTATGAATGCACCCTACAAGTTTCATGGCAATCTGCAAATTAGATTTTGAGATATGTAATGTGTGTAATAGGAACGTTTGGCCTAAGGGTGGAGGAAAGCCATGGGGTCACCAAAATCAGTAGGGTTCATCCTCCAGGGAGCAGTAAGGTGTAATAAATTGCATGGCAAACCAGCTAGTAGTTTTAGAGATATGTTGTTTGGGTTGACGGACGGACAGACGGACGGACGGACGGACGGATGGACGGACGGATCAACAACTAACTGACCAACCAAAATATAGCCATCCTCACAGCCTAGCTGCTATCGGGGTTGAAAACATGAATTTGCCATAGTTTGTTGCCATAATCACCCGTCCTCATAAGATAGGAGCAATTGACTGGACAAAGTAGAGCTCGTTGATGGCCCCCCTTACTGGATCTATACATTGATTCAACTCATTGACCACTTTGCATCTCATGGCTCAATGCACTTCTGTCCAGTCCTGATTGAAAGGGCAGCTTCGTCATCCAGGGGTAGTTCTAGGATTCTGGTTAGGACATTTGGTTTTCAAAAGCAGCATCTATATTTTGACATGAACATTGAAAAGATTATAATCATAAAAGTTATGATCAACTACATTGTAGAGCTTAAATTATAGTAGAACAGTCCATACACATAATTTAAGTTAGTTTTAATGGTGATTTAAATTTATTTATATTACCAATGAATACAATACCCTCTTTGCTATTCTAATATCCATACAGACACACAAGTCAGTGTGATATTGTGGAGTTGGGGTTACTGGTCAGGCCACCATACTGTCCATCAGATTCCTTAGTTCAGGATGGCTGGCCTTTAAATACTGATTACGCCATGTGACGTGACATTACACTAATCAAACCAATGAAACTGTAGCAGTACAGGGCGGATAGGCTGTTGTACACTGAGTGCTAGTAAACATCTCTGAGTTTGACTCTTCTGGTCCGTAACTGTCCAACATGGGGTGGCAGCGTTGCTTAGTAACCACAGCACATGGCTGACCTTATCGGTGCGGTCATAAAAATGTATGAAGTCCTTCTATTTATTTTGCCTTCTCTCTCTCTCTCTCTCTCTCTCTCTGTGTTTCTGTCTCTGTCTCTCATGCTCACTCACTTACACACACACACACACACACAAACACACACACACACACTCCAGAATCATGTATTCAGGATCTCTTTTCATCTGTCTTTTCTGTGCAAGTGCACGCACGCACGCACGCGCGCACGCACGCACGCACACACACACGCACACACGCACACATGCACACACACACACACACACACACACACACACACACACACACACACACACACACACACACACACACACACACACACACACACACACACACACACACACACACACACACACACACACACACACACACACACGCATACACACACACACACACACACACACACGCTTGTGTGCAAGAACAGCAGGGTGGTAATGAAGGGCTACCTGACACATGCAGACTGTAACAAGCAGCACAGGGACAGTGAGGTGGAGAGCTTTCAGTGACAGAAACATCAGCTGTGACAGCTGGCCACACTGGAATCACAAAGAGATGGAAGTGGGGAGCACATTTCTGTTTAAATGCCAAAATATTTCAAAATTATAGACATTTTGAATGTCAAGCACTGCGTGAACATTGTAAACTGAAATAAATGGCACTGTAAAAGATCAATAGCAGCTTGCTGCGGGATTAAAGAAAGTGCTATTTGGATTGGTCACTCACTTCCTGATGTAGAACATATGATTACATGTATGTGATTATCAGGGGGATATGATCTGCTTAGCTTAATGCAAAATCTCTTTGTTGACATAACAGTGTTTTAATCTGGCTGTATTGGTTTAATTCATTGTCTTTGGGCCCTAAATATTTATTTATGGCATTAATAATGTATAATTTAACAATGGTAAGAAGATATTGTAAGCAGTGATGTATGTGTATGGGATTATCCAAGGAATTCACATGCCAAGGGAAGTTATAATGCCAATAATAGCCTCAGAGCACCACACAGGGATTTCTTTCATGTTAAACACTACCCTATCATGTCTGCCAGTTTATTGACACAGTATTACGGCGGATGGCTTTCTTGCAAAGTGCTGTTCTGTTGTTCCCACAGGGATCACAGATGTTAGCCTCGCTGTCCCCCTGCCGGCCTGCCTGCACGGCCATCTTTTCTCCATGACAACATCTGCACAGCTGTGCTGTCTGCTGCCACACACAGGCAGGAACTCCCCTGCTCTTGAACTGTTGACAGCTAGGGGCAGGTCAGCACAGATGGCACAAGCGGTGTCGGGGGACTGGCATTGGGCAGGGGAATGGCAGGTAGAGACTGGGGCTCCCATCTGGCTCCGGTGCCGACACATGCCCCCCTCCCCCCCCGGGTATCATCACCATTTACCCTGCAGAAAGCTTGTCAAGAGAGGAAGTCACCTTGCGTGAAACGTTGTAGCGTCTGGGTGTGGAGGGTGGATGGGAAAATAATAGCCTGCGGTTTGGGTCATTTCAGTAGACAGCAGAGGAAAATGATTCCAAGTTGGGCATGATTAAAACCACTTAAACCTTATATGCTTGACCGGAGTCCCCCGGGGTCTATCCTTGGTCCCCTCCTTTTTTCCCTCTACACCAAAGATCTTCTGTTTTCTGCGAATGTTCGCCTATTATGACCAGAATAGGAATGCTATAGGGATCATGTGGTTAATCCAGATTACCCCAAAAGTAATTGAACTCCAACCTTTGTCTGACCTTGAAGAGCCACTGAGATCCACAGAGAATTTAAGAAAATAATGGCAAAATAACTACAATATGATACATGTATGTATGTCAAATAGCCCTGACATGACAAAAATGAACAATTCTTTTACATTTA
>NC_137609.1:21143200-21144218 GCF_963280865.1 Gymnoscopelus braueri | reverse complement strand
TATTATTTATTACGGGGCCAGAGCTCTCAGCTCTGGACCTGTTTTAATGTTCCCCTCTTTTTTCTTCTCCCACTTTTGGCATACGCTTTTTACGAAACTTGGCCATATGGTAGATGGTCATGAAAAACTATCAAGAAATAATTCTCACAATCTTTCGTCAAAAGGTGGCGCTATAGCACTCAATTGAAAATGCCAACTTTGAACAGGTACAACTCATGCCCTGTTTGACCTACAGCCATGAAACTTCAATATACATATGCGTCTACTCATGATCAACAACTTTCACACTCTGACTTTTGACCTCTGACCTTTAGATCTCCCACCATTTTGAATAATATGAAAAACAGTTAAAACCTATCTCCTCCTGGGATTTTTTAGTAATCTGCACGAAACGTTTTACACATGAACTTTGAACCTATGCCGAAAAACATGTGCAAAAGATTTTCCATAAGTGAAAAAATGAAGCTTTAATGAGCCAATGAATATTGCAGTTTTATGACAATTATTCATCTGCCCCTAACACATACATGCAGACTCACATTTCTTTGAAACTTTGCGGTAATGTTGAGGGTCATTTCAAATATCACTGAAACCAATCTTACTCCAATTGGTCAAAGGGGGGCGCTATAGCGATTTTTTGAAAATGCAAACTTTAACCAGGCAAAAGTCATGTCTCGTTTGGCCGACAGCCATTAAACCTGCTTACACATGTGCCTTGACTCATGAGGAACACATGTATCACGTTGACCAGTAAGCTCCGCCCTTAGATTGTCCGCAATTTTGAGCAGTTTGAAAAACACTTAAACCCAGGATTTTCCAGCTATTTGCGTGAAACTGTATAATCTGAGCGATCTCCTTTTTCACAGGTTTTTGTCTGTTGGTCCAATGGCTTCTCCCTTAAACGCGTGCCTCACAACCTGAAGGTTGCCAGTTCAAGCCTCACATGATGCAGACTCATTTAAGTTAAATTGCAAAAAACATGACTGTATCAATGAATACATGTGCAAACGGTAAAGAT